>NC_050069.1:105296197-105558697 GCF_009764565.3 Dermochelys coriacea
TCAAGATGCATTACAGAACACATACGGGAGAAAGACCATTTAAATGCAAAATTTGTGGACGTGCCTTTACTACAAAAGGCAATCTAAAAACACATTTTGGAGTTCATCGAGCCAAGCCACCACTAAGAGTACAACATTCATGTCCCATTTGTCAGAAGAAATTTACAAATGCTGTTGTTCTCCAGCAACATATTCGTATGCATATGGGTGGACAAATTCCAAACACACCATTACCAGAGGGCTTCCAAGATGCAATGGACTCAGAGCTTTCCTATGATGAAAAGAATGTTGAAACACTGAGCAACTACGATGATGACATTGATGAAAATTCTATGGAAGAGGACCCAGAATTAAAGGACACAGCAAGTGACTCATCCAAACCACTTATATCTTACTCTGGGTCTTGTCCTCCCTCACCGCCTTCTGTAATTTCCAGTATTGCTGCTCTGGAGAATCAAATGAAAATGATTGATTCTGTCATGAACTGTCAGCAGCTGACCGGTTTAAAATCCATAGAAAATGGATCAGGTGAAAGTGACCATTTGAGCAATGATTCCTCATCAGCTGTTGGTGATCTCGAAAGCCAGAGTGCAGGCAGCCCTGCAATGTCAGAATCTTCTTCCTCCATACAAGCTTTGTCTCCTGTAAATAGCAATAGTGAAAGTTTTAGATCAAAGTCCCCAGGTCTTAGCAACCTGGGAGAACCACAGGAAATACAATTAAAGACAGAAAAACCTGATAGTCCACCACCTGCTACTGAAAATGGAGGTGCTTTAGATCTGACATCCACCAACCCGGGAAGACCTGTCATCAAAGAGGAGGCTCCTTTTAGCCTGCTGTTCCTGAACAGAGAACGTGGTAAGTTTAAAAGTACTGTTTGTAATATCTGTGGCAAGCCTTTTGCTTGTAAGAGTGCATTGGAAATTCACTACCGCAGCCATACTAAAGAACGTCCATTTATTTGTACAGTCTGCAATCGTGGGTGTTCCACTATGGGTAATTTAAAACAGCACTTACTGACACACAAATTAAAAGAGCTGCCTTCTCAGTTATTTGAACCCAACTTTACTCTAGGTCCCAGCCAAAGTACTCCTAGCCTGGTCACCAGCACTGCGCCTACCATGATCAAAATGGAAGTGAATGGTCACAGCAAGCCGATCTCACTGGGTGAGGTTCCCTCGCTTCCAGCTGGAATCCAGGTTCCTGCTGCACCACAGACAGTGATGAGTCCTGGCATCACTCCTATGCTGGCACCCCCGCCACGTCGGACTCCCAAGCAACACAACTGTCAATCCTGTGGGAAGACTTTCTCCTCAGCAAGTGCACTACAGATACATGAACGCACCCATACTGGTGAAAAGCCATTTGGTTGCACAATCTGTGGTAGAGCTTTTACCACAAAAGGGAATCTTAAGGTAAGAAGAAACCTCTCAAATCTCAAACAAAACTGTAAGGAATGTGGGGTTTAAAAATGTACTACATCTGAACTTAGCAAGCTCTCAGTTTGTTGTTATCATCAAGGCCAGGAGGAAAGAGAAGATAAAGAAAACATTTATTGAATAGTGCTGGTTCATGCTCCCAACATGTTTAAAGAACCAGGGCTTGATCCTACCCTCTGATTTGTGGGTGCACATTGCTGTGTACATTAAAATCAGCTCCAAGAGCTTGCATACACGTACGTGACAAGGCATGTGGTGGTGCACACCTGAGTATCATGAAACGTATCTGTGTTTTACATGTGTGCCATCCTTTTGGAACATTGGTGTGAAATAAGTTTGGTATATAAAAAAGTGGAAAGAAATAAAGCACAAATCACTGCAAAGAGACAGGAATGACACAGAATCTTGTGACAGTCACTGAGCAATTTTAATCTGTATTCTATGTAATTGTGTATGTGGTTGCCGAGGAGGGTGGTAGGCAGAGATTATTCCTAAACCCTTTCTAAGTAGAAGACCTCCCCATATATGAAAATAATTTAAGAAAACATTATGGGCACCTTTTAGCTGTAAAGATCTAGCTCTTCTGCCTTCTCTCCTCTTGTTGTTGTGTAGTAAGATTATAAGCAATGCTCCTCCAGTTACCCAGAGCTTACTGGGATGCCTCTGTTACACAGTCCAGTTTCCATTCTGCATGTAGTGCATGTGTCACCATGCAGGTTGGTAAGCTGGTACCCAGTGACATAAAATGATGTATCACGGGAGCACCATCTCTCGTCCTTACAACCCAGGTAAGCATCAGGAGGTTAGAGGCATCAGGGGCCACGCCTTAGTAAGTGCCCAAAAATATTTTTTAATGTACAGAATGTTTGAGGAAAGAGAATAAGAATGAATGAAGTAGTGTCTGGAGAAATATTAAGAGAACAGAGGAGAGAAAGACAGGAGGACACAAAAAGGTCAAGGGCAGAGGAAATAACAATTAGATGGGGTAAGAGAGCTTCAGACTTCTAAGTGCCCCTAGGCCTAGTAATTCTCAAGGTGGTCTTGTGTTTTTATGCATGTCAGAACTTCCAGTTGGCATTTGAAATTGTCTAACCTGAAGGATTTGTATTCTTTGTTGTTGTAGCATTGTATTTGTTTTCAGTGAAAAGAAACATGTATAGGTTGATGTCTTACCTGAATATTTTTTAAAAAGTTTTAATGTGGACTACAACTCCCATTGTCCCTAAGAATACTGCTTGGCAAAATAATTGTAATCTAATTCATTAAATATGAATTTAAGGATGGCTTTTTTCTCTTTGTTTTATTTTAATTGCTATACCGAATATTCAGACCAACTAGCTTATTGGAATGAGCTAATTTGTAGATGTTTCCCATTTCTATTTTCTATACAGGTTCACATGGGAACTCATATGTGGAATAATGCCCCTGCAAGACGTGGTCGTCGACTGTCCGTGGAAAACCCAATGGCTTTGTTAGGTGGTGATGCTCTGAAGTTTTCTGAAATGTTCCAAAAAGATTTGGCAGCTCGGGCAATGAATGTTGACCCAAATTTTTGGAACCAGTATGCTGCAGCTATCACTAACGGACTTGCTATGAAGAACAATGAGATTTCTGTCATACAGAACGGAGGCATTCCCCAGCTCCCAGTAAGTTTAGGTGGAAGTGCCATTCCATCTTTAAGTAACATTACCAGTGGCATGGACAAAGCTCGCACTGGCAGCAGCCCTCCCATTGTTGGTCTGGACAAAGCAAGTTCTGAAACTGGAGCCAGTCGTCCATTCACAAGATTTATTGAGGATAACAAAGAGATTGGCATAAATTAAAAGCATTCAGTACAAATAACTGTTGGACCACTACTCAACACAACATTTATTCTATTTCATGTACAGTTTTTGAAGTTAAGATTAGTTTCCTGACCTAAATACATAGGTTCCCTTTAAAATTTTCCCATAGCAGAAATACGTAACTTTGTGGCTGCTGAAAAGTTGTCTTGCAAGATCTGCATGGTACTTCTTTCAACAGTGAGTTTGACTGAGAACTTTAAAACCTTTTTAATTTAAGTTAACAAAAACAAAAAAATCATTGGATAACTGCATTAGGGACAGAAAGAGTCTAGACTACGTCCACTTTGCTTCTTAAAATATTAATATCAACTGAGAAAAGGGGGCTTCACCATGGCATTCCTGTCAAACTTTTTTGCTGGTTTTATTCAAATTAGTTAGAAACTTGAACTATGTTTTTAGGAATCTTAATCTTAAGTAAGTGATTAGTACCCCAATGCTGTGTGTATTATTACAGTATCCTTGTCTGTAGTATTTATAAAGTTAAGATTATGCGGGTAACAGACAATATACTTGGCCCAACCTTAAATGAAGCTTTTGTACTGCAAAATACATCTGGCTATGTGATTTTTTTTTAAAGCAAATTTTGGTTTACTATAAATAAGTGGTTTATTTCAATGCAGGCAAAATTGTGAAGTTTTATAGGAAAGATAGCATGCTTTTCATGTGCAAGTACCCGTCAGTAACAAACCTTTTTTTTTTTAAATTTAAATATTTGTAGCTGCTATGTGGACAGTTGTTCTATTAAATGAAAAATGTAGTGTGGACTTTAACTCAATGATTGGAAAACAAGTTACAGACAAACCTTATCACCATAAATTATTCACAACATTATAAACAGTTGTGAGTAAATATTTTATGTTATCAAAGCTGTACAATAAAAAGGTAATGTTTGTATAAAGTGGTTGCAAACTCTTAATTTATACTATTGCACTTTTAGTATTTTGTATTAGGGAGGTTTGTCTATAATTTGAAACTGAACAAAGATGTAAACTATTTTATAAATAGTACTTTGACTGAAGGAGAATGGGGGGAAAAAACTGTTTCAGTTTCTTGTTTTGTCATCAGGTCAAACAATATGAGAGACCTATGTTAGTTAAACAGAAAAGCCACCATGAACTGTCGGATCCTTAAGTAAAATGGGGCCTGCCATTTCCTAAATTGAAATGACTCATTTAATGTTTCTGCAAAGCCTATTTAAAAATGTGGCCATCCCCAACAGAATTTTGATAAATTCATTTTAGGAGTGTGATATCAATACAAGCCTAGGAGAGACTAAGAGAACATTGTGTAGGTTTAATTTTACTGTAATCTGTTCTGTCTCTTTCTCACACACCCACAAGCAAGACGTGGACTGCCTAATAGCACTGGTATTGTGCACAACATAACTGGGAATAAAATATAAAGTGTTTGGCTGTATGATCAGTCACAACTTTAAAATATCCTGAAGTGATTCCCAATTCTTGCTGATTATCTCCTCAGATTACTACAAAGCACAATGTACTCTGATTATTCTAATATTTTATGTTTATTACATTGTTTAAATTACACCAAGTAAATAAAGGGAATGGTTCCACTCTTAAGCTGGGAGGCTGGGGCTTAATCAAAACTTGAACAGTAAATGTTTTGTGTACTACCTCATTTTTGTGCATTACAAGTATGGTGGAGTCTGACACTATGAACTTCTGTCCAGCAAAATTGTTCAAGGGACATTATGGGTAGCTGGGTAACAGCCCAAGGAGTTTTATGCCCCTGAAGAAAGAATCAGATAGTGAGGTCTTCTCAGTTGCGACTGAAAAAATAGGACAATCTCTTTCTTATACAACAAAAACCATTACTGTAAGAGGATGGACTATTTCTGCCATCATGTAATTGAATGAAAATGGTTTTTAAGACTTATTAGCTGTTTGTTTCTGTTGGAAATGAACAATGAACTATACAGCTCTGTTTTCTACAGTGGTGATATATATATTATAGAGATAGATAGATAGATAGATAGATATACAAAACATCCCTATAAAGTAACATCTTTGACCACAGTATGTGGATTATTTGGGGATGTTTCAAAGCATTGGAAAAAAGAAAACTGAGGTGGCTTAATGTTGCTGTATTTCAGCAATTGAATGTTTTTATTTATCTGTGTAATTTTTTGTGTGATCTTTTTTGTTAGTATTTGGTACCATGTAGTATTATCTCTTCTCCCTAAAGGATGTGTATAACTTAAAAAAGAGATGTAAAGTGTTGTATATAAGATGGTTGATGATGGTACAGTAAGACTGACCCCATTTTGTATTCAGGGTTAGGTCATTCCTCTCTGCATGGTGAAGAGAGACACTATTTTTATACTGCGATACCATGTAGGGCTAGGAGCCTCCCTGAACCAGCTGGGAATTGTTACCTAGATCCAATATTTTTTATTATTAAATCTTGTTGGCTTGACACATCTACTGATTGAAATGGATGTCTTAGTCTAGGTTACTATTTTTGTCATATGGAATTGAATAAAATGCAGGATGTAATATTATTTCTGAATTGCGTTCCTTGATTATTCTAATACCAGAGTCAGATACGGGACCAAGGTTACTCACAGCAGATTGATGTCAATGACTTCTAATTGGCGCACTTGCAAGTCAGAATAAGGTTAACACCTTATATTCAAACACTATTTGAATGTCTCTTAATTACCCCAGGTGCAGAAATATTAAAGCCACAGCTTACAATAAAAATTAGACTGCTAAAACCATTTTATTGCTGAAACAGGGAAAGAAGAGCTGTGTTGGAGAGGGAAAAGCAGCATTTGCAAGCACTGCTGTGTCAAAATGACTGTACTCAAAACACTTATCAGTTACCAGCTACATTTTTAAAAAAATTCTATTTAGATCACTTGAATAAGCTTCCTGTTACTCAAACTATTGTATCACAAGATTTGGGAACAAATTTATTAGCAGTAATTCAAATAATAAACACATTTTATTTTTGTCACAGCCCACATCATTTAATTCAAACCAGTTGATGATGAATGTTGAAATCTATGCATTTTTATGATCCTGATTTCACAAAGCATTTAAGCACAAGAAATGTCCATTGACTTCAATAAGACTACATCCATTCTTAAAGCTAAGCACATACTTAAATATATTGCTAAATCAGGGACTAAGACTCCACATTTGACTAACCTTACAACTGTTAGAATCTGGTGATGATGCCTGAGCCACTGCATTTTAAAAAAATGTCCTAGTCACCTTCCAAAAATCTTGTTCTGAAGATCCTCTATTTTATAGGACCTACACAAATAAGGTGTGAGCTCCCTCTAGTGATCAGTAAACTCTGAAAACACATGAGCTGTGCTGGCAGCAGATGACGTGATATGCAAACAAGGAAGAAAACTAAAAGCTATGTAAACTACAGCTCCATTCAAAAAATAAAGGAAGAAATTTCAGTTTTTAAAATAAGAGGACAAAATCAGGAGGCTTAGTGATTTCATTTTTAAACATAGAAAGAGCTATTTTAGGAAGGCATTAAACAATGTATAATAAAAAATAAACTTAGAGATAGTTGACATTGTCTTTTTGCCTGCTGTGCAATATATATTTTAAAATAGGGCCATATAGAAATAGCAGGGACAGATCAAAGGCTACCTGTGGATTTTGTGTTGAAAAACAAGGCAAAAAATGTAACATGAATATCAGTGAGCCTTTAGAAACATTCATTTGCACCCTACATTAAAAAAACATTAACACGTCCAACAAATCAAGACACTTTTAACTACTTTTACATGTATTTTTTTATACATCTCTTCTGTATATGTTATCCCTCTAAAGCTAAATATAAAAGATACTCCCCTACCTACTTTGTCCTTTCTTGGCAAAGATGTTTTTTCTTCTAAAGCTACAGAAGCCAATTTGGTTGCCTTTTATATGTTTCTCTGCGTATACACTGTCATCTGGAGGATATTGTGGTTTTATTTTTTTCCTCTTTCTCTAATTCTGCAGAAGTCAAAAGAGTTGCCTGCTATTTACATCTGTGTGTAACACTAACATAGTGAATGGCAAAGTCATCAGTGATAAAATCAGGTATGTGCATAGCTCTAGGGTACGCTAAACAAACTTGTCATTCAGGGTCTTTCCTTTATATGAAGGCATGGCATTTTTTAGTTATTTGATGAGGTAGAGCAGCTGCAGGTGTTGAAACAGGCATAGGGCCTGATTCTGACTTTATCTACACCAGTTTTGCACCAATGTATCCCCATTGACCAGTGGTGCTGGAACAATCTGTATAGTGGGGGTGCTGAGAGCCATTGAACCAAACTGTAAACCCTGTATATGATGGAAGCCACTTCAAAGCTATGGGATGCGGTTGCCGCACCCCCCAGCACCTCTAGTTCCAGCATCTATGCCATTGACTTCAGTGGAGTTACTGCTGATTTACACTAGTGTGAGAGAGAGCAGAATTAGGCTCTTTTTTTTTTTTTTAAGATCCCATCAAAATGACAGCTATATATATTTTTAGAAAATTTCTGGGCAATGAATTACTGAACTAAAAAAAAAAAAAGAAAAAGTGCACTCTACCAGATTATCCCAATTTAAAGGTGGTCTAATTCTGAACATAAACAAGATGGCTGTGTACCTTAATTCATATTTTATATTAACAAAACGTGATCATGATTGTGATCATATAAGTATTTGATGTTTTTTCACTCAGTTGAAGAGAGAGTTCACTCACTGGATTTTGAATATAAGACCATGAAAATGAAAGCTTTGCAATTGTTACATTGGATCACAGTGCATCTTGTGAGAATCTTGCTATAATGTTACTACACAAGGGGATCTAGCTAATGGTCAGATACTGTCCCTTTTTCTCAGATACCAAAAGTGTCAGCAGCCTTATGAAAAGAAAAAAACCTGTTGTAGGACTGCTGTACAGTACTTTTATTTTTTTCTTGAGGTTGCATGGCCCAATCCTTTGGGGCAATTCAGGCAGCTGGAAACTCCCTGAGTTCTACCCTAGCTCTGGCATGTCATGCTGTTGGGCTATGGGCAAGTCACTTAGGATCTGCTTCTGTAAGGGGCTCAATGCCCTCAGCTTCGGTGGAGATTGATAGTGCTAACTTGGAGAGGCAACCAGTAATGGAATGAATTTCCCCCTCTGTAAAATGGGGATAATAATACTTATATACCTACCTCACAGGGGTGTTGTGAGGATTAGATTGTTTGTACATGGTCTTGAAGATGGAAAATGCTAAGTATTATTGCTCATTTTAGAGAGCTTATAGTACTTACATTATTTATTTGCATTCTGGTAGGGCCTAAAGATCCCAAAGAGGATTATGCTAAGTAGTGTAGTACACGCATATAGTTAGAATTTATATGAAATTCTACGCAATACCATTTTTCCACAGATATATTCCATTATTAAGTATCTGTTTCATAATTCCAGTGGGTTTCACTTAAAGATTTATTTTTTCTAAACTGATTATCAGTTTTAGATTATGGCAGAGATTTATCTGGCATTTCAATTTATTTTGAGCTTACATTGCTTACCACTTTAAAAAAAAGGTAAAAGACACAGAAATTTTCTATGGATATTCAAGAATCAAGTCTTTATCAGTGGTAGTCTACAGTACTTTTGCTGTTGTGTGTGTGTTAGTATTTATGTAATATATATACACACACAAATATATAATCCACATGGACATGTAAATGCATATATACATTTTTTAAAAATTTCTTGAGTTGCTTAGAATTAATTCCAGAATGTGTGAATACTTTTGTTCAAGTCTCATCAGTTTCAGATGCAACTAAAAACATTACCAGTCAATGTCAATCCTCAGTAAAGGACGACAAACTGGGAATCATGACAAGAGATAAGATGTATTATTACAAAACCATTATATTTATGTTGACTGGTGTTCCTAAATCACAAATGTTAAAATATTTTACTGAGTCATAAAGCTCATAACCTAAGTTATGTTGAACCAGATTATTATATCAGATGAGTCACTCATTGTGCACAATAGAAATGTTAAAATAAATATTTAATTAAATAATTCCAAATGCAATTGCTTGCGATCATTTGGATGTAAAACAAAAAACAATTTGCTTCCCAAATTGGCATGATATATTTAATAATTTAGTAGTAGTAGTAGTAGATAAGGCAGTACACAAGTTAATGACCTTATTCAATACAGGTTTCAGAGTAGCAGCCGTGTTAGTCTGTATTTGCAAAAAGAAAAGGAGTACTTGTGGCACCTTGGAGACTAACAAATTTATTAGAGCATAAGCTTTCGTGAGCTACATCATCTGATGAAGTGAGATGTAGCTCACGAAAGCTTATGCTCTAATAAATTTGTTAGTCTCTAAGGTGCCACAAGTACTCCTTTTCTTTTTATTCAATACAGTACATTATGCTGTCTCTCTCTCACTGTCCACTGACTAAATGTGTTAGCTTTTACTTTCATGTCCTTCTCTGAGTAATTTTTGTCTTGTTTGAGAAACCCTTCTAGGACTAGATTCTACCACCCTTACTCATATAGAGTATTGCCTAATTTTGTCTGTCCCATGGGACTAATCCTGGAATAAGGTACTACTCAATGTGAGCAATGATGGCAAAATCTGGTCTCTAGGATCTAGAAAATTACTTTCCTTGATGCCAACTTTGCTCTTTGGAAAATACTGATATTTTCCCTTGTCTGTTTCTTATAGAGTACAAGCCAACATGTCTTTGTTTTGCTTACTTCCTTGTTTGTGGAACAGCATTGCTGATTATGTTGATACTTGTTCTGTAACGATAACGCTTTTCATCTGGTTTCCATAAATACACTCATAAATTAGTGGGTGTATGCTTCTTTGTAGGCAAAATGAGTAACTGAACACCTGTGCTGGTATTTGCATGCTGTTACCTGTTTTGCATGAGCACATATGAGGAGGATTGCACAAAAATGGATATGCTCACAAATAGATTTGGGTGCATTTCCCGTTGGTTTCCATAAATATATCCAATATGTCTTACATAAACAATAATTGTTTTAAAAAAAAATTCTCAGTGAGAATAGTGGGCAGTTATAAATAGTTATCTAGAATGGAGAGAACATGGCCTTACAGATTATAACAATTCTGAAGTAAAACAGATTTTAGGTCTAAATTTTCACCTGACAATTGTCTATTATTTACAAGGTTTACATTGGTGTTTCTTCTAGATTGCTTAACAGTTAGAACTTTTATTTATTCATTCTTTCAGTTAGGGTCTGGTTCTGCCTAATGCTGAATAGTACTTTATTCTGCAAGCAAATTATTGAAAACAATTGCATTTCTCTTAAACATAAATAAACATGGCAGACTTGGGCCATCACTGGGTCCAAAATATTTTAGAAACCCTTCAAAAATATTTCTAAATCTTCAAGCAATTTCTGCACATTTTGTGCCTTTGAGCCTCCTAGTGACATCTGATACAACAGTCCACAGCAGTCCATGGCTACTACTACTTATAGGGCCAGATTTCAATATCTTTATTCACTGTGGGTAACAAAACACTACAAATTACAGTTATTCCAAACAAAATCAATGAAGCTACTCACAAAGAACTGTACTATTCCATGTGAGTAAGGCCATTAGAATCTGGTTATGTGTATATAAATTTGTGTGTGTGTATTACATGATCTAGATCCCTGTTTCCAAGGATAGATTGTGGCTAGCCTGTACATAACTGTGCAGTGGGGCAGGGGAAGGAGTAAGGATGAGTCTCTTTCCTGTCCCCCAGTGCACAAGTCTATACATGAACCAGCCACGATTTCAAGCCCTGTACTCAGGGCCATACAGGAGATGCTACCAAGTGGTTCCCCATGGAAGCAGTTTGTCCCAAAAGTGTAAGACTAGGAAGTAGGCAGGATTATGGATCCCCTTTGCATGTCAGGCAGTCATAGGTGAACTCCCCCAGCAATTGGTAGCCAGACACAGAGGAGACTATATTGTACTCTTTAAAAGGGTGGAGGCAGTTTATGGACTCTCACAGACATCAGAGAGCTCCAGGAAGCATTTTCCAAGTGCTCCATCTGAAGCAATGGAGCTGCACATCACTCCTGTGTTTTAGCTCTCAGACACTACGTTTGTTGATTGCATTTCATGCCAATACAGATAGATTCTCTTCATTGATTCATTTTAGAGATGCAATTTTAGGTTTACATGGCACACACATCTGTTTTTGTAGCCCTGTTGGGAATCATTTTTATTCTTGGGGTCAGGCTGTGCCACCTTTACTCGCAGCTAGTGCCTTACTCCAGGAGTATTCCCATTGATTTCAATAGGACTGTTTGTGGAGTAACGTATCACTCAACAAGTGCCAGGGTGGCGGAATTACTGTGACTTAGCAGGCAGAGATTTTGAAGTATTTGTCCAGTCTGACTTCAACCCTCAGACACGTGCAAATTAATGCACTACACATTACACTAGGTCTGTTATCCATGCAAGTAGTTCTTCTTCTAGAGCTTTCACAACGAGGGTAACTGGCAGATTTTTCAGATTGACTTATTTCCAGATTAATTTTGAACCTTCCACACATAGATATCTATTTTTAAAATATGGCCACATATTTGTTTTCCCAAAATCACATTTCCAAGTTAAAATTACCCAACAAAAAGGTATTTTTTTCTTATCACATGCACAAGCAAATGGGGACGATGAATAAATGTAAACATGACTTCAGTGGCACTACTTGCACAAGAAAAGGCTTGCAGGAGTAAGCCTTGATGGATTGGGTTCATTTTCTACTAATGCTCTATAACAAATAGAGGAAACGGTTCTTTTACCAGAAATAAATTATCAAAGACAAGGATATGTCCTGTTAAGGAACTGGTTCTATATATAGTCACAGTGCTAAGGAAGCGTCAAAGAGACAAGTACCATATGAAAAGCAGCTGATGCCAATCCTGAATGCACAATAAGAATGCAAAGCACAACGGAGGCATGATACTGTAATCAAAGGCAATAGAAAATGTAATAGAGTTTAGGACGCTAACACAATATTTAAAAAACTATTTGACAGTAAATTATAATATAGGACTAATGAACTCCTAACTTGCATGAGAGTGTGCTAATAGACCTAACCTGACAATCTCACATGTATGTATTTCCCACAGACAGTCAACAGGAGTTTTGTGAGAATAAGAACAGCAGGAATAATAAATCTGAGTGGTATTTTTTTCACCTCACCAAAGCTATGATAGCATCATGCAGTTACAGCCTAAGGCCTGATCCTGCAAAGATTTAGGCAAATTGGGTAAAATTTTCTAAAAATGCCTCAGTGACTTGGGACTTAAATCCTGTTTTCAAATGCTCCTAAGTGTCATTGGAAGTAGGAACTTAGTGTATGTTCCACAAAGCAACTTAGGTGCCTAAACTCCAGAGTTAGATGCCTATGTCCTTTTGTGGATCACCGAAGTGCCACGCACAAATCTCACCTGACTGCCACCTAACCTGATGGGCATCTAAACTCATTTGGTACCTAAGTTTCTGCTGTAAAATTTCCCTGTGTGCTTAAGCTTTAGACACTATGGCACGCACACTGCTGCTCACTCTAGGCATCAGGCAGCTATCTCCTGGCTAAGGTTTGCCCATCTTATAACTTTCAGCCAAGTGGTTGGAGCAATCACCTAGGATTTTGGAGGTGCAGGTTCAATTCCTTTCTCTCTGCCAGAGTGGGAGAACAGATTTAAACAGGGAGCTGCAACCCTTCAGGAGAGTGTAGCTCTTTCACTATGGCTAAATAAAGAGTGATTGGATCTAGAGTCTCCCACCTTCCAGGTGGAAGCCCTAACCAATGGACTGCAGAATCATTCTTGCTCTTCCTCTTTGGCCCAATGACTGTTCCACTGTGGATAAATATTTAGATAGTCAGTGAGTGAGAGAGGGAGAATGACTCTGCAGGTCAGGGCACATACCTGGAAAAGTGGTAGACCCAGGCTCCATTCTCCTCACTCCAATTACTCTTTTATTATTTATCTAGAGTGGAACAGCTTCAACAGGAGAGACCGAGGGAGCTCCTCCACACAAAAGAATATCCCACAGCTCAGTGGTTAGAGCACTTTCTTGAATGATGGCAGATCCATGTTCGAATTATTTCTCTCCCTCAGGCAGCAAAAGGGAAATTGAACGGGTGTCTCCCACACCGCAGGCAGGTGCTCTAGCTAGTGAGATAAAAGTTAGTAGGTGGATGGCACCATCACCACTTTCCTCTCCCAATCTCCATTTTGTATGGAGTGAGACAGGTGCCTAACTAATTCCCACAAGAAATGCCTTAGGAACCTAAACTGCCTGACTCTAGACAGCAGGTTCCTATTCATGGATCACTAGCAGAGATAAGCAGACTAGACATAGGCGCCTATTTCTGTGAATGGGGAGTGGCTTAAGACACACCCTTATCTTCAGCATCTCCCATTGGCTTGTGTAGGCATCGCCCCACAGACTTACTGGCTTTTGAGAATCATATTCTTAGGTACTTATCTCTCCCCATTCTTTGTATAGGGAACCGAAGCACCTAACTCAAGCTTTGTAGATCTCAGTGTTGTTCCTGTGATTTTCTAAGCACCTAAAAGTTAGGTGCCACAACGCTCAGTGTCGCAACACCTAAGTCCTCTTGTGAATCCCACCCTGAATGTTACCCATATTCAGTCCCATGCATAGCCTCACTCTCATAAGTAAAGTTTGCAGGTTTGGGTCCATATTTTGAGGAATTACTATTAATATAATACATTGTACACCCCAAAATGTTTCCCTTTCTGTTCTCCCCTCTTCCACCATCTGTGTTTCTTATCATGCTGTTTATCATTTGTCCCCTCTTTTACTACCAGTTCCTGTGTCTGTAATCTCCCTCCTATGTCTTCAAAAATCCTCTTTATTTGTCCTGTTTATCTTATTGCCCACTCTTTCTCCTCACAATATGCGCAGGGAAATAGATGTCAAACATACTTCACAAGTGACCAGGCACAAGTGTACATGGGATTAGATTAAGACTTGAGTCTATGTCTAGTGGCAAATAGCTGCTCCCACCATAGGAAGAGCCCCAGGAAGGACTCATGCCATAGTTAGGCCAGGTCTACATTACAGACCTATAGCAGTGTAACTAAGTTGCTCAGGAGTATGGATTTTTCACATGTAAGTATACCAACCTAGCCCCCCCATGTAGACAGAGCTATGTCAATGGGAGAGCTATTCCTGTCGACATAGCTACTGTCTCTCAGGGAGGTGGATTAACTATGCCAATGGGAGAAGCTCTCCTATTGGAGTAGGAGCACCTTCCCTTCAGCACTACAGCAGCACAGCTGTATCGATGCACCATTTCAAGTATAGACCTGCCCTTAGATTCCATCCTTGCTCCTCACTCCCCTTGAGACACACTCCCCTGGGGAGGAGAAACAATTTACAGCAGTCCTGCAAAGGGTGCTGCTTACTTCTCCCCCATCTTGGTTCAGCATTGCTGGCTAGTGCATTGTGGGGTGGGGCCAAGGTTCAGCCCTTCTTCTCCCACTTTCTCCATGATGAGTATTGGCTATACAGTCCCAACTCCTGGTTCCTTCTCTTGCCACCTCCACCAAACCATGGTGCAGGGAACCCTAATGTGTGCACACACAGAAACACACATGGGTTTATAGTTTCTTATACCTCTTTATTTCCCGGAAGAGCTGAGTTAGGACAAATCAAAATCTGACCTAGAAAAAATAGACATAGTGTGCTGTTAGTCATGGTTACAAGTTAAAATATCCCTCTGGATCTAGACCAGCTAGGAAAACCCGGCGCCAGTTTAAAAAGCTTCATTGTGTCATTAATTTATTGAGATGGGCATTCTAGAAACAAAGATGCGAGTTTAGTGAGCTCAATGGCATGGCAATTCCCTGAATTTTCACACACTCCTCAGAGGGAGACCTTGTCTTTATACTTGCCTGTAAACCATCTAGTGCACTTGCTGAATTCTATAAGTAACGGTGATCTACTATCGTAGATATCTCATTATGTTCAAAAGGCCTGAACTCTTCCCATTTATAACAATGTAACTCCCTTGAGTTAAGTGGAATTATATCCTATTTACATGGATAATATAGACACAAGTAGCTCATTCTGCACAAACACCTTATTTTGTAACTACCTGGCTCCTACTAACTCACCACAGTGTAGGATTGTCCTCCTATATAAATTCTTTCCTTAGCATGCCTTCCTGGGGCTGGCCCTTTAAATTCTGCAAAGCAGTTTTGCTATGGTCATTTTGTAGCTATCTGCTATTGGTGCATCTCTGGCTTTTCTAGCTGGTACCTATTTCATTTCTGTCATATGTCCTCTTAGATTTTCTTTTCTTATTCCTGGTGGAATGGCACATTCTCTCCTATTTAATTCACATCAACATGAGAAGTGAATCATGCACAGTTGTTTCACTAACAGCTTGCTCCCGATTCACTGAAGTCAATGGAAAGACTCTTATTGATTTCAGTCAGAGCTTGATTGGACCCTAATCTAGTGGGCTCAATTAGATACATTATGTAGCAATGCAATAACAAAAGTCCTAAGGGGACTGAAGAGAATGCCCTTGCCAGTTGTCAAAGTACGTACTGTCTGTAGGCAAATGAAATGTTATGCTGTGTCATATTTGGTACAAGCCTGCCTATACTTATGCCTCATTACTCCCAAGTTTTAGACAATGTTGAAGTCACCTGCTGAGTTTTCACTCAAAAGGGAGGGAAGAAGTCTGAAAACTGGTAAGACAACCTGCTTCATTTGAAATCTTGTTGAACATTCAAGCCAACAGAATTTCAAAATCTAATTGTAATCCTTTTATTTTTTTTTTTTTTGCTTTAGATCCCATAATTTTATTGCCCAATCTGCTAACCTAAAACTTAGAATAGGCTTTTGGGCTGAGAAACACGAATTAAAAAGAATATGTTCTCAAATCCTAAAATGAGCACGATTTCACAGGCATGACTTCCAAATCACTAATTGTGTTCAATATTTAGTTTGCATTTTTCAGCTTTTGTAATTAAAGAGATGTGAGCATTTCTTCTGTTGTGTTCAATTCCATTAGCAGTATCTTTAAATGGTCTAGAGGTAATTCCAACACATCTAAAACACTAATGTGAGTACAACAGTCATCATGTTCTCTTTCATGATGAGGATATATTGCATAAATGTGGAGTAACCTTTTTATATTTCCTTAGCCCAAAGAAATCACTTCTTCTCTATTTTTTAATAAGTGCTGTTGATGGTTACTCTCAAGTCCCATGTCTACCACAATCTGTTTCTGAGGTATCTACCTTTTAAAATGTGAAAAAGTATTTTTTTAAAGAAAATCCTTTCCAACCTTTAAAATGCCTGCCAAATCCTTACACTAACCACTCAAATGAAAAAAATAGCAACACAACACTAAAATAGTATGACACTTAAAAGACTGTGATGCCATTTCCGCTGAGCCATCCATTTCTCAATCCCCGATGCATCTGTGGTGGCAGCAGGATTCTGGCTGTTGGAGCATAAAACATTCTACTTCTGTTTCCAAGGGATGGCTGCCAATTGAGGCACTGGCATTAAGCCTTTGAGGTTGTGGAACACTGATACAGCCTCCTTAGCATTGATTTTATCTGGAAAATGCTTGAGTGCAAGTTTCCCTCAGGATCTTCAGAGGAGCTGGTGTTTTTAAGCTTTCTGACATCTCAGACTCAGCAAGCCACAGGAAAAATGGCTAACTGAATAGGAGGCATAATCTGAGAGTACGGCTGCCGAAATCCTGATGTGAAAGCAGTAATTTTTTTCATCGAATGCATCCAATGAAGTGAGCTGTAGCTCATGAAAGCTTATGCTCAAATAAATTTGTTAGTCTCTAAGGTGCCACAAGTCCTCCTTTTCTTTTTGCAAATACAGACTAACATGGCTGCTACTCTGAAACCAGTAATGAGATGACATTCTTGGGCTAATGAGGTAGAAACTTGCTATCTGGGTTAGGATGCACAAGCAATACTGCACTTGCTGGACTGGACAGCAGAGATTTGGCAAAGGAGCCAAAACGAGACCAGAGAGCAGGGAAAAGATCATGGTAATGTACTGTCAAATGTACTGAGACAGACCTGTTCCTCGGAGGCAGAGCTTAAGTGAGAACTTTATATTGATATATTACTGTTTTCAAAATGAGACTATAACAGCATGGCTGAGGCTCTTGCAAGAGATCTTGCTATCTTAGGGCACATTTTTCATAACTACATTTTATTTCTGTCCATCTGTATGCAACCAATAGTAGTTGTCTTCCTTGGAATGTTGCTTTGTGCACTGAGAATTTATGCTTTTCTCTTTACAGTGCTGAATTCCTGAGTTATTAGAAGCAGTGTATATAATAATATGAACAAGACGTCAGGGCCTTGCTTAACGCACCCCAAAATACACTTGTGCACCTTCTTGGCCTTCTATAGTTCCAATGCTGTGCTGGTACCAAAAAATGCTCACTGAAACAAAAACTGCCTAAAAGTGGATTACCTAGACCTACTTGTCTTGGCACACTCATTGTCAACTTCAGCTGGCAGTACCATGTGAAAGATACATTTTAGAAAAATATCAAGCACCTAATATTCAATTCACTATTTCTGTTTAGACCTCTGATACTCTTCTCTCTGATATGTTAACATTCAGATTCTTAGAATGATGCAGATCATGAACCACTCATTTTTCCTGTCACACACCATTGGATTAAGCCAGTATCAGAGTTCCTTGATCTATTTTACCATATTTGGTAACTGATCCTCTTGGCTTAAACCAGATAAAATTCCCAGTGAGGTTTGCCTAGTCTCAACTGCAGAATCAGGCTCTTTATCTCACTGTTATTAGGTTCCTTTTGGAAGTCTTCCTGTGGGGGAAGTGCAGAATCATGGATGATGCATTTTTCTCTTAGCTTGATTCTGTATAAATGTTAGGTTACTTCACCTTTCAAAACACTTAGAACATGTTACTATATTTACACTAGTAGGCAATGCGCTGTTCTCAGTGACATGGGCATATATTATAGTAGCACAGCAGTGCAACGATAGTTAAGTTTGCATCATGACTTCTGTTTAAAGGTCAACCTTTCTAAGGCCTCTAAAATTGGCATGCTTAGTCAGACTCCTTTGAAATTTGGGGTGCTTCAAGAAATGGTAGGCTAGAGGTTAGTGCCCCTAATTTGGGTCATTTAAGAAAGGGATTACAGAGACATAAGCCTCCCACCAAAGTATAAGACATTTTCCAAAAAGTTTCTAGGTGGGGTTTTTTTTTGCTCAAATCAAATTATTGATGTGAAAATGGTCTCTGTCTGTCAAGTGTTTACCCAAGGTAATGGATGACACCCACCGAATCTTTGGGGGACCCAAATTGAGAGGCGTATTTAGGAAACTGTACATTTTTTAGAGTATGCAAATGCCAATACAGAAAAATGGCTAGAAGGTTTCCATTTCTGCCATTTTATATGCTTTAAAGTTCAATTCTTATAAGTGCTCTAAAATCTGAACAGTTACTTGGGATTGCTTTGAAATTTGGGCATGCAGGGTAGTGTTAATGAACCAAATTTGGATCATTTCACCAAGGGGGTTCCTGAGTGACAGGTCCCCAGAAAAGCTGGTATCCTTCTGTGGCCTTGTACTTGAATTGAGAAGCACTAATGACTGGTAGAATGCTTGTCTCTCTGACCAACAGGAGTTGGTCCAATAAAAGATATTACCTCACCCACCTTATCTCTCTAGATGAATCACAGATTTGCTTGAGGCTGATGGCTGTGACTTGCTCTTTAATTAACATAACTAAGGATAAATTAATCGCAAGCTCAAACCTAAGGCAAAAGGAGTTTTGGACTGAGTGACTGGAGGTTGCTACAATTTGTGAGTCATGACTGGCAATTTTAGTTTGAGGAGAATGTAATCTAAGGTCAAGACTATGCTACAAACTTACATCAGGACAGCTGCACCAATGCAGCTGCCCGGCTGTAGTGCTTCTGATGAAGATGCTATAGTCTAAGCCAACTTTAAGAACTGCACCTCCCCGAGAGGCAGTAGCTATGTCAGTGGGAGAAGCTCTCCTGCTGATATAGCACTATCTACATGGGGAGTTAAGGTCAGTATAACTATGTTTTTCCACACCCCTGAGTGATGTAATTATACCGAAGGAAGTGTGTAGTATAGACCCGGTCAAAGTCTTCTGGAAAATAAGATAGATGTGTGATAGATGCTTCCTGGAAGGGGAGATGTATTAGGTGGTGTAGGACTGGGGTATTGGGGGAAAGAGGTTTGGGGCATCAGCAAGAGGAGGATTTTATGGTGGGGGGTATAAATGGGGAGAAATGTTGGGGTCTCAGGTGAGGAAGGTTGAGGGTTAGGTGGAGTGGAGTAGTGGGACACTGAGAAGGGGGACCTAAGGGTCAGTGGCAGGGGAACTGAGGGAAAATGAGGACAAGGGTGCCTATGAGCCCCATATTCTCCCTTCTTATGTATGTGCCCTCTGGGGGGGGGGCCCGTTCCCAGTCCCTTCATATGAATTGGGATAGGGAAGCCTTTACCCCTTGAGCCCCTCACATTGCTCCCTGTGTGTATGGCAGCATCTGGGGGTCCCATGCCCATCTACAGGGGTTGGACCCACCTTCAACCTTCAAGTAAGCTGAGTTCTGGGGGGGGGAGGCTAACCCTTTTGGGAGGGTCTGAGACCCCTTCCCTGCCTCCCACATGAGCCAAGATCTGGAGAAGTCCTGACTCCTGTACCCTTGGTGGGGACCTAAGCATGGATTATTTTGTGCATATCACAGGTTCTAAAACCCTCAGGAGGGGAATTGGAACACCCACAGAGATGAATGGAGCAGTTTACATGTCTCAGAGCTATTGTTTCAGGTTCTATTAATCTCTGTAGGGTGTTCTGATTCAGTTGAGAATATCACATTGAGATGTATAGGCTGCCTTACAGCTTTCAGAGCTTCCTGTGGTGCAGATGGGTGTATAGAGGAATCCTTTACCTCCATCATCCCTCTAGTCTTCCTGTTTAAAGGGCAATATTCTAAATCAGTGGTTCTCAACCTATTTACCATTGTGGGCTGCCTATGCAGCTCTCTATGTGTTCTGTGGCCCCATGCAATATATATACTATGTGTATGGCCCTGAGGATGTCACATGGGCTGCAGTTGTGTGCTGAATGGGCTGCAAGCAGGCTGCAGGTTGAGAACCACTGTTCTAAATACTCCCAAATCCACATGATTGCATGGATTTTCTTGAATCTGCTATACCTTGGGGAGTACAGAGAAGGGTTAGTGACCTACATTTGGGGTCATTTGAGCAAAGGGTTCCAGAGATATAAGTCCAGAAAAAAATAGCTATTTTTCAAAAAGCTTCTAGGTGGGGCTTTTTTTGCGGAGAGCTAAAGAGTAAACTATTGCTGTGATGTGGACTGAAATGGTTTCTATTGGTCAATTTTTACCCAGAGGATTGGGAAATGAGGATGGGTGGTAGGCAAGCCTTGAACAAAATTTGGTTGACAAAATCTGTATCTCACTTGTCCCTGGGGGAGAGGAGAAGAGCAAGGCAGGGGCCTGTGGCTACTTCCTGATCTCAGGGCAGGTTAATGTGGAGCTTTCAAAGACACATGGCGTGCAGGGTTGGAACTGACAGTGCAGGGACCTTGATTGCTGAGGAAAAAGAAATGTGTGCACTGCCAGGGTTGCCAATATGTGCATTCTCGGTGATTCCTGGATCACAAGGATGCAGAAGTTTGTGCAAGAGCAAAGAATATACCATGACATGGGAAGTGCTGACTTCAGTATAATTTGGCTCAGTATGCAAATTGCAAGACATGATATGTACAACTGCCTAAATGACTACTAACAACTACCAACAATATGTCTTTTCCTGTTCAAAAAAACTAGTGTTAGGGTTCCATTTAACACTATTCCATAATAGGGTGAGAGGGGTTATAAAAATGGTAAAAGAAGGTAAAAAGCATGTACATTTCAGCAACTGTATTAATGGCACAGTAAAGGTATGTGTGTTAAGAAGGTATATTAGGATATTGCTGAAAGAGGGCAGAGTTAATGTTGCAATGGCAACCTTAGCTGGTTTTCAAAAGTTTGAGTTTTCTCAACTCAGCATTCTGCCAGGGGCACCACATACCACCAAGCACCCTTAATTCTGCATTAACTTAGGGGTGTTTTTGCCATTGAATTCAGAGTAATTCCATTCATGTCATAAATTTGATATATTTTGAGTTACTCTAGATTTACTCTTAAGTAAATGAGTGCAGAATTTGGCATGATATTGATGACATACTAACAGCCTCAGCTTATATTGTACAGCCTTTAAAAAAATCATAAGAAATAAGGCCCTAATGAACTTGCAGTGGGATTTGCTACTGCAGATCCTAATGTCCACACAGAATCCCACTGGAGTCCTGGCCACCTTGGTGTTGATCTGTAGCCCACGGGCAGGACAAAACGAACAAGCAGTCTGTCGCCCCTAAGCCTGCTGGCTGGGGAAGGTAGTAGCAATTGGGGGAATTGGCCCTTTTTGGGCAGAGCAGACCAGCACTCTATAGCCCCTGGGTGTAGCAGAACAAACAAACAGTCTATAGCCTCTGAGCCTCCTGGCTAGGGATCTCAGTAGCAATAAGGGAATCAGCCCCTGGGCAGAGCAAAACAGCAATCAGTCTGTGGGGCAAGACAAACAAACGGTCTATAGCCTCTGTGCCTCTGGGCTGGGAGTCGACAGCAGTCGTGCCTGGTGGCCCATAGAGGGTGGTAGGGGAATCTGGCCCTGCCCTCTCCATTGGGTTCCCACACAGGGCCCTATGAAGCTGGAGAACTCTCCATTAGGGGTTCAGGCATCAGCTTCTACTACCTTGCCTGGGTCACTTCCTACCACAAGTTGTATCCTGGGCACCTTCTCAGCTGGTGGTGGCTTGGCTTCC
Source organism: Dermochelys coriacea (assembly GCF_009764565.3). Taxonomy (NCBI): domain Eukaryota; kingdom Metazoa; phylum Chordata; order Testudines; family Dermochelyidae; genus Dermochelys; species Dermochelys coriacea. The sequence continues at coordinate 105,318,407 of NC_050069.1, forward strand.
CTGGCAGTCTCCGCAGTCAGAGAGTCACCTGCAATGTAGTCCAGGTCCTCGGGCTTTACTGCCTGGAGCATGCACAGCAGAGGAAAGGGGGCACCGCCTCCTGGGTCCACCATGATTTGTTCATCCCTGTTGGCTCAGTGCGGGTTTGGTACACCCTGTCACAGATGGGAGGAAGGTTGGAAGAGAGGAAACTGAATAGAGACGTAGAGAGATGATGTAGTTATGTTTGGATAGATAATTATGGGCTACTATGTATCTAGTAAAAGCTCCCAGGATTATACAGTATTTTAACCAGTTTGAAGAAGCAAAACTTAAAGCACATCCTTGGAGCATTTCTCATTCACTTCTGAGGATCTAGTGTGCTGTTACTGGGATTTTTATTTTTTGTATTCACACTCAAACTGCACAATCTTTTTCTTTTAATTACTCTGTCCTTATATGCCTTAAACCCAGCATCACTGTTTCTTACATTTTCTCTGTATTTCCAACTCTGAGAGCCATTTGTAATTATCAAATTTGTTTTTGCACCTGTGCCTAATTTTAAAGCTATAATTGCTATGTTTGCTTAAAGAGGTCCAGGCCCGTAGCTGGTTGCTACTGTGCAAACATTTATTTACTCAGATGTAGTGGCTCACTGCGCACATTACAGGGTGAAATCCACCCTAGCACAGAGAGCCTGCACAAGGCCCCAATTACCACCTAATCTCTAAGTACAAGTCCCAGTCCTATTGAAGACGACAGACATGTTGGCCATAACACAGGACTTAAGTGTTAATAGGACCTTTTGTGAGCCCTCAGCACTGGGATTTTCACAATCCACAGACAGCTACAGTAAATATTATCTCACTCAGTTCTGTCTCATTAACATGATTTATGGAGGGGGCAGGGCTGAAATTAGGAGTCTAAAGTTCTGTTCTTAAATCCATGTAAGGTACCTAAATAAATGCTTTTTTTTAAAAAAAAGTTCTGAGCATCCAGTAGCTTCCAATGTCCGCTCCAGTGTGGATTACTGCAATGCATTGTGCTTGGAACTATATCTGAAAACCGCGCTGAAAATTCAGAGCACAATGTAGCTGCCAACTTGCTTAGTAGTGCTTCAAACACACACACAATATTATAACTGGGTTCTTAAGTTTCATTTGCTTTTAGCTTGTTTCCAGATTCAGTTCAAAGTGTTTGTTTTAATCTGCAAAGTCCCAAATTGTTTGCCTCCTGGCTACTTGATATATCATATCGTTATGTGTTTCTGCAATAGCTGAGCTGAGGTGAGGTACCTGAGCCTTGGGGAACACAGGACTGGAAGAGAACTCCTGGGTCAAGTCCAGTCCAGCCCCCTGCTATCACAGGCAATTGCATCATATAATCTCATTCATAAATTTATAAAGCTCCATCTTAAAACTAATCAGGTTGGTTGCCCCCACTGCTCCTGTTGGAAGAAATTGGGATCATCCTGTCCCAGTAGGGCTGGCTGGAGATAGAGTGCTTTCAGTGAGGGATCCTCAACTCTCAGATTTGGGTCTTCTCCCTCCCGCACTATTGCTTGGTCTGTCAGAGTCAGAATTTGCTGACCCTGAAGGCATTATAGGCTTTGCAGCTATTCTCCAGAAATGGGAAGGGTAGGGGAGCTGAATATCTGGAGATGGATGAAGGGGACTGTTATAGTTTGTGTGGATAGGGAGAATTTTATTTGGAGACATTGGCCTAATTCGCAATTATGCATGTCTCTAAAGCAAAGGGACACCATTTAAATACAGTTAAGAAGAAACGGTTGGTCATTAGCTTCATATTGTTTGTCTCTCACTTCACTGAAATAACTATATTCTCACTTTAATGTTATCATTTCATTTCATATCATGTTAATATTTCTCTTACTTACTCCGTTCTGAATCATTACCTGAATTCAACTTATGGGTCTTAGTTTGCTTTTTTACCATTCAAGCCAATGTTCTGACTGATTGATCCATCTAACTAAAGATATTGAGCATATTGTCTTTTGGATATAACGTCATTTTTAAATTTACTTGAGGTTTCTTTCCCCTTAGTTACTAAACTTCTCTCTTGCTGGTGGACTACAATAACTCCCCTCCTGCTTGTTTAATTACTTAATTAATTAAATTTCTCCATGGAAGATCAAGAAATGAGATCTGGCCATCAGTGAGCTCAGGGAGACCAGGTGGTCAGACACTGAATGGAGTGATACTGAAGGGGTGCTATTTTGCCTTCATCATTGTCATCAGATAAGGAAGAATCACATGACAGGTTGCAAGAATGTCTTGAAGAAAGTGCAATTCTAATCCTTTCCCAGGATACTCATAATGATGATCATTTGTACCTTCAAATGGTGTGAAACTGCCTTTCTTCGTGTGAATAGCAGTACAGATTTTGTTTTGCACACAAATTTCTACAGAATTGCATAATTTGTTTCTTATTTTGTGGAGAGAGTTATCAACATCAAGGCAAACTTGCTTTCCAGTTTTCAGAGTAGCAGCCGTGTTAGTCTGTATTCGCAAAAAGAAAAGGAGTACTTGTGGCATCTTAGAAATTAACAAATTTATTTGAGCATAAGCATCCGATGAAGTGAGCTGTAGCTCATGAAAGCTTATGCTCAAATAAATTTGTTAGTCTCTAAGGTGCCACAAGTACTCCTTTTCTTTTTGCCTTCCAATGTTGTTCCTCCTAGTACTTTTGGTGTTCCTTCTCTTCCCCTCCACTCATTCATTTTTTATTTAATTTTCCATACTGACTGTTAATAAAGTTGTGTCCTATTACCTGTTGTTTGTTTCATGGCAATAATGGTTATTAGTATGTTCCATTGATACTTGGAGCTCAGTTATCACTGATGGTATTAATCTTTTGCTTACTCAGAGCAAATTCCCAGATTGCATAAAGGTGGTGTTGGTCATTTTCATTCTTAAAAGACCAATTCTTCTCACAGGACTCTAGGAAATGTCAGTCCTTGGAGGAACAGGGTGAACAGACAAAGTAACAATGTGAGAACTTTTATTGTACTGGCATTGTAACTTGGTTCTACTGTAACTATTAGAAAGCTAACTGACATGCTAGCCCAATACAAAGTATCACAGCTTTTATTTTTTTTTCTAACAATGATCTAGCCAATTTGCATCCAGTGCTAGAATTTAGCTGTCAGAACCAGGGTCCACTTTCACTTAGGGTAAAATAGTCAGGTGGGCCTAAGTGATTTAGGAGCCCAAGTCCAATTTTCAAAATAACTTAAGACACACCTAATCCTAACCAGAGAGAGATACCTATCTCCACCCGCAACTCACAGCTCTTCACCCTTTCCTGGAGTTAGGTGCCAGAGCCAGATCAGCCTTGTCTCAAGAAAAAAAGTGGTGTTGTATTCTTCCCTTTGGCCCAGTGGTAAGAGCACTCATCATAGATGCAGGAGACTCAGGCTTAGTCTACTCTACAAGGTGAGGTTGACGTAAGCTGCCTGGCATCGACCTAGCTGTGGCAGTGTCTTCACTTAAATTTGACTCCCACCGACCTAAGTGACTCTTTACACAGATTTAGTAACACCATCTCCCCAAGCAGTGTAGAGTTATCATGATTGATGTAATGCAGTGTTGGTGTAGCCCAAGCCTGGAAGTCTACACTGCAAAGAAACATACTTGCACCCTGAGCCCCAGGAGCCCAAGTCAGCCTGCACGGGCCAGCCACCAGTTTTTATTTGCAGTGTAGACATATCCTCAAAGTCCTAGTCTGGATGCAGTATACTGGTGAAAGGCACTTTATAATGGTACAGTTTACTTCACTTTGTGAAACTGGAGTAAGCTATACTGATAGAAGCACTACATAGCAATACAACTACACCTACAACAGGGTTTGTTTGTTTTTTGTTTTGTTTTGTTTTGTTTTTGGCCACTTTAAGTATGCCAGCCTAGTTAAAGCAGCAAATTTAAGAACAAATAATGTTATCCCTTAGGCTCCAAAATCACTTTGAAAATTTTACCCTTAATCTAATCTGACATACCATTTAAGGTTCCTATCTGGGTTTTACCCTTAGTAAGCCTTGTATAATTCTCAAACTGTTTACAGCCCATCTGTAGCCTTCCTTTTATTTAGAAGCTGGTTGTGGTTCAGTGTTTTGAAAATCATCATATTTGAATTTTTGGATGAGATTTTATATACTTTTCATCAAGCCCACAACACTGAAGCCTATATTTGCTGACAAGGAGCATCTCCTTATGCTTTTGTGGCAGGACTTTTTATCTGCTTTTTTCTTTGACTATGACCTCTTTCTTATTTTGATTAGAATTCTTTACCACTTTGATACTGCGCTGCACAAGTTCAGATTTTATTTGCCTTGATACATTTAATTTGTAGCGCTGGAGAATTGTTACCCCATGTTGGTCCCTGTTCTTCCATGAAGAGCTTATTTGGTTTTGCATTGATATGTTTTCACTTTATGTACTTCAGTGTCATATGTATTCACACAATACTCTGATATAACTTTCAGTCCCTGCAGATTATGAAAGTGTTTGATGTTTTGCAGAATTATCTGTGTGATATTCAATCACAGTTGCCTTCAAATGTTCTTAAACTTAACACAGATAAAACATAAAACCAAGTTGCTGTTAATTGATTTTTTCAATGCAGAGGTCTCAGGTGTCATCTGTGGTGATTTCTTTCAGTGGCAATTCCTTTTATCCTTCAGATAGTGACCTTTAAGTCATTGTAAATTCTATTCTGAGCTTCTTTTTTTCCCCTTTGGTTGCTCCCATTAGTCATATAATTTAGGTGTCTTGCTAACATTTTAAAAATCCAGACCAAAATGAGATCTCTCTTCTATAAAACTGCCACTGAAACTTCAATCAATGCCTTAATTTCATTCTGACTAAAAGAACTGATTTGTGTATCTTTTACCTATACACCTCCAAAACTTGCAGTGTTCACAGATGTTGAAAACAAAACATTTTACTCAGTGTCTTTCCATTATGATGGTCATCTGATAAGAGAGGCCCAAATTTTCAAAAGTTTGAAAGCCCACTGATTCTGAGTGTCTCCATTTTTGGATGCCCAACCTAAGACACAGTAAACCTGATTTTTCCAGAGATACTGAGACCCTTCTTCCGCTATTGACTTCAAAGGGAGGAATGTTGCTAAAACCAGACACAAAGGGCCTCATGGTGGGCTCCCAAAATTCAAAACACTCAAAATCAGCTTTTATTTACAAGGCTGTAACATCCTGTCTGTGACAGATTTGGTCACAGAGATCCCCTGGGGACTGTCACCTGATGTGCTGAAATTACCTCTGAGCCTGTTTTCCCTGCCAGCTTGGGACTTCCAGAACCCTGCCTTGTTGAGCCAGACATGTTAGCCTGCTGCAACACAGACCCAAGGTCTGGTCCACACCCCCAAAACTGCACACTTTAACCAAAAACAGCTCAACAGGTTACCTCTCCAGCACCCAGACATCCAGATCCCAATGGGATCCAAACCCCAAATAAATCCATTTTACTCTGTATAAAGCTTATACAGGGTAAACGCAAACTAAATTTTCTGCCCTCTATAACACTGATAGAGAAATATGCACAGCTGTTTGCTCCCCCAGGTATTAATCACTTACTCTGTATTCATTAATAAGCAAAAGTGATTTTATTAAGTATAAAAAGTAGGATTTAAGTGGTTTCAAGTAATAACAGACAGAACAAAGTAAGTCACCAAGCAAAATAAAGCAAAAACATGCACGTCTAAGCCTAATACTTTAAGAAACTAATTACAGGTAATATCTCACCCTCGGAGATGTTCCAATAAGCTTCTTTCACAGTCTAGACTCCTTCCTAGTCTGGGCCCAATCCTTTCCCCTGGTACAGTCCTTATTAGTTCCAGCAGACTGGCTGCCCCACACATACACAGGAAGGCTTTCAAGTAACTAAGGCCATTTACAACTGATGTTTCTTGAGCACCCTTAATGGCCTCCACTTAATATGTTTACATCAGTGATACACGTATATATCTTATTCCTAACTCCAGCTATAGAAATAATACATGCAAACTAATAGGATGAACACACTTAGTAGATTACAAGCTTTCTAATGACGCCATACGAGGGGTATTTAGCATAGACCATATACCAGTTATGTCATATTCATAAGCATATTTCCATAAAGCATATGGAGTGCAACGTCACACTGTCTTTGTGATCTTTTGTTTCCTTCATCTTCAAACCAGTTGTTTTCTTCATGTATTCTTTGTGAGATTTACTTGGTCCCTCAGGCTCCTTGGCTATGATATTTTGATTCATTTAGGCGAAATTCTTCCTTGATGTATACCCAGTTGTACACAGTATACAGGGCAGAATGTTGACCTTTAAAATTAAGTTGGGATTTTGAAGTCCTTAGACCTAAGTTCTATTTATTTAGCTTCTGAAGTATCCTTGTTTTTATATTTGCTGTTTGATAAGAATTGTAGGGCAAACATATAGCATAGATACGACACTCATTGGGTTGAATTGAATCTGGAACTTTCAGCATGATAGGCCTGATCCAAAACCCACCAAAGTCAATGAGAGCATTTCCAGGAACTTCAGGTGACATTGGATCAGGTCTAAAAGCAGAATCCCTTTCCACTTGAACTAAAGGGAATAACTCTGTTTTCTAGCAATAAGCAGCAAGCTCTTATCTCTGGAAGGGTCATGTTTACATACACTATGCTAAGGTTAATACCCAAGCCCAGGCAAAAAGTGCTGTTTGTTTTTGACTCATCCACAAAAGAACTACTAGTAGCTCAATGCCTCCTTACATCACAATGAAGCCCTTCGTCCAGTACTGACTTCAAGGGAAGACTGCAGTTTGCTGAATCACCAGCACTGCCTCATGCCACACCTTGAGTTTTTTTCATCCAAAAAGTGAGCAAGCCTAAGCCCTGTTTAAACTGTAATCTCTGAAAGGTTATAGGCTGAGGTGGCTAAACCACAGTACGAGGAGGGATACTTGCATGAAAAACATTTCTAAAATGTAAATGCAATTGATTCACGTTTAAAATATACAAAGCAACATTATGTTGTAACCCTTATAACCTCACTTTCTACTTTGCTAACTTTTCTGAGTCAAGGGATCTTTGCTCACTCCAGAAATAAATAATCCAATTATTGTGTTGGGAGGGGAGGAAGGATTCTTGTTTTTGAAATTGTTATTGCTGCCACCACAAACACCAATGCTGCTGGGACAAAATATCAAATTAGGAGTGTTTCATTTGTTTTACTCTTGAATTCACTAAGGGATTGTATTTATTTGTTTGATTTTGGAGAATATTTGCCCATCTGCACTTAGAATTTATTTGTTCATTTATCCATGCTTACCTGTGCTTAGACTGTTTTTAATGTGTTTGAACTGTGTTAAGTCTGGATTTTTCAGAAAAGATAGGGGGAAAAAAATCTTCATCAGAGAAATTTTCCTTCAGCTGCTGCTATCTTTTTTTCCTGTCAATCAGAGCCCCTGACTTCCTTCTTCAAATCCCTCCACTTGCTCCCCTTTGCCTACCATAGAAAGTTTAAATATCTCATTCTTTACTCAGCACAATTCTGTTCCAGACTCAGTGTTAGATGTTATTTTTTACTGTATCCCCTTCACATGCCCAGTAATAACAGCCACACTGCCCTCCTTCGTTTTCTTCTTACTCCATATCTTGGAGTATGATCTGCTGAAGTTAGTGGGAGTCTATTCAATGAGGTCACAGTAAGAGTTGGATCACACCCTTAGTGCATTCTTCCTGGCTGTTTCCCATGCAGGCAACTACCTTCCAAACTCACTGTAAACAGGTCCTTTCCCTATCCTCATTTAAATCCCTCACAAAGATTCATTTTGTCTGTGCATCCTACAAAATTTAACCGATGTCAGTTAAATGTCTTCTTTATCCCATCATCATATGAGAGGGAAGAAGAAAAAACTTCTAAGTTAACTCCTTTTGAAAAAAACAATGAGGAATCCAATGGCACCTTAAAGACTAACAGATTTATTTGGGCATAAGCTTTCGTTGGATATAACCCACTTCATCAGATGCATGGAGTGGAAAATACAGTAAGCAGGTTAAATATAAAGCACATATAGATGGGATTTGCCTTATCAAGTGGGGGGTCAGTGCGAATGAGGCCAAATTCAATTATGGTGTATGTGGTCCATTTCCAGCAGTTGACAAGAAGGGGTGAATATCAACAGAGGGAAAACTATTTTTTTGTAGTAACCCAGCCACTCCCAGTCTTTATTCATGCCTAATTTGATGGTATCAGGTTTGCAAATTAATTCCAGTTCTGCAGTTTCTCGTTGAAGTCGGTTTTTGAAGTTTTTTTGTTGAAGAATGGCAACTTTTAAGTTTGTTATAGAGTGTCCAGGGAGATTGAAGTGCTCTCCTACTGGTATTTGAATGTTACAATTCTTGATGTCTGATTTGTGTCCATTTATTCTTTTGCGTAGAGACTGTCCGGTTTGGCCAACGTACATGGCAGAGGGACATTGTTGGCACATGATGGCATATGTCACATTGGTAGATGTGCAGGTGAATGAGCCCTTGATGGGGTGGCTGATGTGGTTGGGTCCTATGATGGTGTCCCTTGAATAGATATGTGGACAGAGTTGGCAACAGGGTTTGTTGCAGGGATTGGTTCCTGGGTTAGTGTTTCTGTTGTGTGGTGTGTAGCTGCTGGTGAGTATTTGCTTCAGGTTGGGGGTGAGGGGCTGTCTGTAAGTGAGGACTGGCCTGTTTTCCAAGGTCTGTGAGAGTGAGGGTTCATCCTTCAGGATAGGCTGTAGATCCTTGATGATGCACTGGAGAGGTTTTAGTTGGGGGCTGAAGGTGATGGCTAGTAGTGTTATTTTACTTTCTTTGTTGGGCTTGTCCTGTAGTAGGTGACTCCTGGGTACCCTTCTGGCTGTCAATCTGTGTCTTCACTTCCCCAGGTGGGTATTGTAGTTTTAAGAATGCCTAATAGAGATCCTGTAGGTGTTTGTCTCTGTCTGAGGGATTGGAGCAAATGCGGTTGTACCTGAGGGCTTGGCTGTAGACAATGGATCATGTGATGTGGTCTGGATAAAAGCTGGAGGCATGTAGGTAAGTATAGTAGTCAGTAGGTTTCTGGTATAGGTTGGTGTTAATGTGACCATCGCTTATTTGTACTGTAGTGTCCAGGAAGTGGATCTCTTGTGTGGACTTGTCCAGTCTGAGGTTGATGGTGGGGTGGAAATTGTTGAAATCCAGGTGGAATTCCTCAAGGGCTTCCTTCCCATGGGTCCAGATGACGAAGATGTCATCAATGTAGCGCAAGTAGAGTAGGGGTGCTGGGGATAAGAGCTGAGGAAGCGTTGTTCTAAGTCAGCCATAAAAAGGTTGGCATATTGTGGGGCCATGCGGGTACCCATAGCAGTGCCGCTGACTTGAAGGTATAAGTGGTCCCCAAATCTGAAATGGTTGTGGGTGAGGACAAGGTCACAAAGCTCAGCCACCAGGTATGCTGTGGCCTCATCAGGGATACTGTTCCTGACAGCTTGTAGTCCATCCTCATGAGGAATATTGGTGTAAAGAGCTTCTACATCCATGGTGGCCAGGATGGTGTTTTCAGGAAGATCACCAATGCATTGTAGTTTCCTCAGGAAGTTGGTGGTGTCTCAAAGATAGCTAGGAGTGCTGGTAGCGTAGGGTCTGAGGAGAGAATCCAAATAGCCAGATAATCCTGCTGTAAGAATTCCAGTGCCTGAGATGCTGGGGCGTCCAGGATTCCCAGGTTTTTCGATCTTGGGTAGCAGATAGAATACCCCTGGTCAGGGCTCTAGGGGTGTGTCTGTGTAGATTTGTTCCTGTGCTATAACAGGGAGTTTCTTGAGCAGATGGTGTAGTTTCTTTTGGTACTCCTCAGTGGGATCGGAGGACAGTGGCCTGTAGAATGTAGTGTTGGAGCATTACCTGGAAGCGTCCTGTTCATAATCTGACTTGTTCATGATGTCTACAGCACCTCCTTTCAATAACAGATTTAAAAGTAGCCATCCTTCAACAAAAAAAACTTCAAAAACAGACTTCAAAGAGAAACTGCAGAGCTACAATTCATTTGCAAATTTAACACCATTAATTTGGTCTTGAATAAGGACTGGGAGTGACTGGATCACTACAAAAGCAATTTTCCCTCTCTTGGCATTGACACCTTCTCATCAGTTATTGGGATCCATCCTGACTGAATTGGCTTTGTCAACACTAGTTCTCCACTCTTAAGGTAACTCCCTTTCTTTTCATGTGCCAGTATATTTATGCCTGTATCTGCAATTTTCACTCCATGCTTCTGAAGAAGTGGGTTTTTTTACCCACAAAAGCTTATGCCCAAATAAATCCGTTAGTCTTTAAGGTGCCACCGGACTCCTCATTGTTTTTTGGATACAGACTAACATGGCTACCCCTCTGATACTTGTCTCCTTTTGAGTCTCCTAATTCATCTAGTCTTTACCCGTTTTTATCTTGTAAACTTCTTACAGACTGTCTTTTTTTGTGTGTCTTGTAAAGTGTCAAGCACCTTATTGGGGATTAATATCTATTAGCTTGCAGGAGCTGTGGCGATTTACTAACTAATTAGTTAATGGACTTCATTGGGACTACTAAGGGCTGCAAACTGGGTCTAATATTGGTGCAAAGTACTAAGTATTACTTCTTATAGAATCTTCAAGCAGAGGGAAAATGGAGTGTGTAGGCTTGTGTTTTAGAGAAGTTAAATGATTGAAATGACAACATCCTAGGAATAAATGTGAGTTAAAGACTTCAAGCTCTGACTTCCAATTATGGATATGGCGTGAGATTTTCGAAAGCATCTGTCAGTGGGACTTGTGCTCTTAAGCCTCTGAAGCACTCTTGAAAATCCCACTTCATATTTAATTTTAATTATAACTAACAATTTTTCATTTCACTGTGATGTAGGTGTTTGCCTCAAATATATGGATAAGCCCTGGTAAATTTGCTTAGGGAAACCTATCAGGAGAAGACTATCAAAATAAAATTATTGAAGATAACAGTCACTTCTTAAAGAAACTTTTCACATCATGTGGGACTCAAATCAAGACAATGCCTCCTCAGCAACTGTGTCAGTCTCTGGTATGCATGGAGCAAAAGGAAAGAAAAGGACTGCAGATTTTGAGGAACACTTCTCAAACACGGCAGCCCAAGGTCTTCATGCAAATTAAGGTTTCACCTTGCAAATTAGGAAAATGCAGAAGCCTAGCAATTTGGCCCACAGAATAGCTAAATCATTCAAGACTGACTGACCACCATGAGGAACAAGATTAAAACCACAAATGTTTACTGATCTAGAAACTCCCTGTTCAGGATTTGAGGGAATAATAGAGCAATAATGAAAGATAATAAATGATCTGGGAGTAAGGTAGATGAACTAGAGTTTCTGAAGCAAATATGAAAAGTCAGCATTGCTGGATGCCTAAATGTATAGAGGTCTGAGACCCAGAAAGTATTTTTTACAGGCTGACTGGAAGAGATATTGATACAACCCAATTTCACTGCCCCAGTTGTTCGGGCATCTGTCAGGAGACTTCTTGCTAAATAAACTTCTACTTCTCCCTTCCTGTATACTGTGCTGGTGGATTGTGTAATTGTTTTTGTAATAAAGAGGCTCCTTAAAACATCAAGAATTGCTTCTAATCTGAATTACCAAAGTTCCACTCTGGGAATATATATCCAGATTACACTACATTACTTTTGAAGAGGAGACAGATGTTCATGACTGTGAAACAGATATTTTAAGATATTGTTTTTTCTCATGCAGTTCTCTACTCAGCCAGACTTCGAGTACATGGCAGTAGGCATATGGACAGCTTTTAACTTCTGATAAAGCGTGTGTGCTTGCACAGGATCAGTGGAAGTAGGATTGCTGTACTTACAGGAATGCAGAAAAGAATAGCTAACAATGTACTGTTATAACATCTTCCATATTGACTGCAAGTTTTGGAAAGAAAAAGAAATTCTAACTTAACATAGGTTTCAGAGTAGCAGCCATGTTAGTCTGTATCCACAAAAAGAAAAGGAGTACTTGTGGCACCTTAGAGAATAACAAATTTATTTGAGCATAAGCTTTCGTGAGCTACAGCTCACTTCATCGGATGCATTCAGTGTCTCTAAGGTGCCACAAGTAATCTTTTTCTTTTAATTTTACATAGCCTGCATATTTCTTTAATCGGTATGTAAGATGCATTGCCCTCTCTTGAAATAAGAATCAAAAAAGACAACAAAATAAAACACATCCTTAAGAGGAGGAAAAGAGAATAAAGAAAACATCACATTCATTATGGTAGTTATTTCTCACATCATTCAAGGTTGTATCACTGCACTTTAAACAATCCAACACATGCATGACATAGTCAAGTGTGGGGACAAGACATCCTGAACAGGGTGACCAGACACCCCAATATTAGGAGCTTTGTCTTTTATATGCAACTGTAGCCTCCCCCCAAAAAAAAAGTATCCCCGTTTTTCACGTTTGCTATCTGGTCACCCTAATCCTGAAGATTGTGTACAACCTGTCAGCCCCATCCTGCAGCCCTTATTCATGTGAGTACATACACAAATAGTCCAATTGAATGTGATTACTCATGTGTTATTGATCTAGAAATTTCATATTTAGGACATGAGGCAGTCACTAGAATAGTAAAGCAAGGACAAGGCCTTGGAATGGCAGTGGGCCTGAGTAACCTGCATCAATTAGTTAACTGTAATTAATATGCTTTCTATGGTGTAATAAAGCTATTGTGAAAACTATTTATGTTTCCATGAGAAGAAAAGTTGGACATTTGTATGCATCTGTGTCATGATCTATTACTGGAACAATGTTCCTCTTAGTGAGAGTAGCTGATGCTCTGATACTGACAAGGTAGACTTTTAGAACTAACAAGGCCACAATTTCTTCTTAGATGAAGTCAGATAAAGATAAGATTTACCCTGATTAAATTAGTGAGGGAGGTTTTCTGTACATACATCTGGCAAAATGTCCAACCGTCATGGAGGAATTTTCACTCCAAAGGAGGAAAAAAATAATCAGTTATAAGATTGCTATATTATATGTGATTTTATCAGTATATGGGCATAGAGACCTGTTCAGAACTCATTATTATGAACATGGGGATTGTTAAAATCCCCAGTTTAGACCAGGGCTGGAAAAACTTTTTGGCCCAAGGGCCACATCTGAGTATGGAAATTGTATGGCGGTCCATGAATGCTCATGAAATTGGAGGTGGAGGTGAGGGCTCTGGGGTGGGACCAGAAATTAGGAGTTCAGGGTATGGTAAAGGGCTCTGGATTGGGGCAGGAGGTTTGGGTGTGGTGGGGAGAGGGCTCCAGCGAGAGGTGCAGGCTCTGGGGTGGGGCTGAGGATGAGGGGTTGGGGTGCAGACGGTGCTTGGGGTTGGGACCGAGGGGCTCAGAGGGCAAGAGGGGGATCAGGGCTAGGGCAGGGGGTTGGGGCACAGGAGGGGGTCACAGGTGCAGGCTCCGGGTGGTGCTTACCTCAAGGAGCTCCTGGAAGCAGCTACATGTCCCCCCTCTGGCTCCTATGCGTAGGAGCAGTCAGGGCCTCCAGACACTGCCCCGTCCTCAGGCGCTTTCCCTGCAGCTCCCATTGGCCATGGTTCCTGGCCAATGGGAGCTGCAGGGGTGGAGCTTGGGGCAGGGGCAGCGTGCAAAGCTAGTCCAGTATTGTCTCAGACAGTAATCAGTACCAGATACTTCAGAGGAAGTTTAAAGCCCCATAATTCACAATTATGGAATTAGGCAAAGGTCTGCCTAATTTCAGGCAGGTAGTGGCTACTTAAGGTCTTTAAACATGAGGGGTGGTATTCCATACCAATTTTCATCCTAGTTAGTATAACTGTAGAAATTCTAGTTATTCGTATACATTCCTGATCCTTCTTTGATTCTTGCAAAGCTCTTTGCCTTAATATTAATTTCTGGCAGTGATATTAAGTGCAGGCTGTGTAAAAATATATTTTTATCATTTTAAATGTGTTGTCTTTTGATTTAATTGGGTATCTTCCTGTTCTTGAGTGCCTGATTCAGCTTCTCTGTGCAATACATTATATAATACTCTTCCATCATGCCACCTCTTATTCATCTCCTCTGTAAACCGAATAATCTTATTATTCGTAATCTCTCCACATGTAGAAGCCTTTTGCACTGTATACCTTTGGACCTGTTGTATTTCTATTATACTTTTTCTGAGATGGAATGACGAACTATAAACAATACTTAGAGGGTGTGCAATTGATTTATACAATGGTATTTTAGCACCTTTCCTGAAAAATATTTTCTAACCCATTTTTAGTACATCCTAACATATTTTGTTTACTCTTTTTGACTGCTGCTGCACATTGAGCAGACGTTTTCATTTGGGCTGTATACAGTATTACCTAGGCCTTTTCCCTGAGTCATTAGTGTTAATTTAGAACAGGCAAATCTCTTACTGAAGTCAATGGGGGAAATGTGTAAGCAGTGATGAATCGGGCCCATAGATAGGGAACAGTAAACTAAAAATTTTTCACTGCAGCCTGAAGAACAAAATAGGGCACAGGCCATCTTCTGAGGTACATGTGTGTTAACATGACTGGACAAATGCCTTTTATCTTTCCAGGTGAAAATGACAAAATGTCTCAGAATAGAAATAATCTAATTAGAGGACTGATGATAAAACGCTACAAAATTATTTTTCTCTTACTGCTGCATGTTAAAAGAGAGTAAGTATTTAGGCCAACATTTTCAAACCGGGGTATTACTCCAACTGGATTAATTTAGAGCTTTAATAACTTAGCATAACTGAAAATCAGGGCCCTTTCATCTAGGTGAGTCAGTATGGACTTAGGTGCTTAACTTTTGGCACTTTTAGGCAAGTTTGAAACTTCTGACCGTATTCAGTGGATATGTTTCAGAAAGTAATAAGTAATCAGTGAGAGCAATGGTTCCACAGTACAAACTGAAGAAGAGTAGAAGAGGACAGACTTGTTGCTTACGTGCATGTCATGAAATGGGCTGTGTTCATTGCCTGTCTTACTTTTCCAGCAAATCTCTAGTGGAAAATATGGTCAGCAGGTTACTATGTGCCAGGGGGAAAAGACCCAGGAAAAGACTAACAGGAAATATTTTATAGTCCATTGTTAACTACACAGAAAATCTTTAGTTTTTTATTAAATGAAATATTGTTAGTCTGAGTTTAGCAGCCTTTAGAATTATTTTATAGAATATAATAAAGAATAATATGCCTGCTATAGAATTCTACAGGATGGTTCAAGAATTGTACAGAAGGGCTATCACTCTCTATTAAATGCTGTATGTTTCAGTGTTTTATCTACAAACTCTATTAAATTTCTAAAGAACACATTACATTTTATGAGACTTTCCCATACCAAAGTAAATTGATTTAACAGTGATAAATATTAGTCATGCGGATAAGTGAAATTTGCATGTGCTTACATTTTTGTTAAAGTAATGTAAGTTGTGAAGTTGAAATACTACCTTTGTATGATTGCAGTTTTGTTGTGCTGCTACAAAATATAGTTGTTCTTCTAAAATTTGTGCATTGAAAAAATGTCCTGTTATTTTCTTAACTATCTTACAAATAATTTATGCAATACTACTTATATGCATTATATACTGGAATTGATTTTTTTTTCTTAAAAAAAACCAGATTCAGTTACTGACTTGGGCAAGTCGGGGAAAATTTTGATGGATTTATTTTTGCAGGTTTACATATTCATAGATATTGCTAAAGTTAGCTCATATTTCTGCTCTCAAGGATTTTTGCTGTCAACATATTTTTTTCTGTGACAGTGATATACTTGGGACCATGGATACGTAACCCATCAGTTAGCCCGTATAGCTACCTGTGCTGTTGCGGCTTCACTGCTATTAATTAATTATTATTATTTATTATTCAAGCTAGGTAGATTAAAGTTAGCTTGGGTATGTCTACACGTGCTGCAGAAACACCTCTGGTTGAAATGTAGACAACCCTAAGACAGAGATGAACTGATAGCCTTTGACCAGCAGGACCAAAGTGAGGCCTTCAGAGAGAAGTAGGCCAAATGAGACTTCTCATAATCACACTGCTACATCTTTTAGACAAGATTTGTCTGACATCTGTGGTCTAGACTAGGCTTCTTGTGTCCCCTCCCTCCTCTGTCACATGCACACGTCTTGTCTAGATTAGGAAAACGTGTTGTTCAGAAGTGTTAGCTAGTTTAGACGAGGCCTGTTCAGGTATGAAAGAGGAGGCAGAGTACACAAGAAGTGTTCCACTTCCATGAGCCCCTATGAAGAGGCAGGGCACAATGGCAGTTCTTGTCATTGTTAGCTTGCTTAGCTAGTACAAGTGAATCTTGCATGTAATGAAATGTCCCTTTTTTAAAAAGGACTACAGTATATTGGACAATAATGGCCCAAATCACTGCATGATTACACTAGTGATACTGTATCACATTGGGCAATCACTGTCTTTTTTTAGTAAGGGCTGCACCCCATTCAACTTCAAATAGGCAACCCCATATCCTCAGTGATCACTTTATAGTATTCCTATGTGGTTTTCAGTACAATTAACTTTAGTTAAACATCACCTCAGCTAAGCAATTTTTTGCCAACTCCTTTTGCCAAACAGAAAATAAAACTGGTACCCATAATTTCTTGCATCCTTAATCATTTCAACCCTTGGGAGCATATCCAGGGCTGAATTAGCCATAAACACTATAGGCAAGAAGTGATTTGAGTGAAGTAACTGTTCTGTTGAGAAGTTCCCATGCCTCCATGCTTTGGCACAAGAAATTGAAATTTGGCAGGGTTGGTGTCCTTTGTGTCAGGGATGTACCTTTTGTTATCCCTGTGAAAAGCTACCTAAATTTGGACAAATTATAAGCCTTGAGAAAATTTCAGTTCGTACATGCTCAATAGAGACTTGTTAGATTTGGCAACTAAATTCTCAAAAGATTCTGCTTGCACTGAGCATACTCCAGCCCAGCTCTTTCCCTGCAATTGTTTCTCCAAGTTACTGCAGGCCATTGTGGCACCAAAACTGAGAGCAAAGAAACTCTCTCTCTCTTTCTTGTGCTTCAATGCTTCCCCTGCTGACACCCAGGCAGACTGCCAGAGTAAGAAACCTGACTGGAATAATGAGGGGACAAGATCAGGACTTGGTTTGCGAGAGTGGTGGAGGAAGTAGATTGAGACCTGGAGGACAGGGAGAATGGAACTAGAACCTTGTGAGCGATTGGGTAGAGGGAGACTGGGAGTGGCTGGACAATGAAATTGTAACTGTAAGCCAGTGTGGGATGAGGGACTGAGAATGAGCAAGGGGTGGGGAGGGGAGGGGAGTATGGGGAGGGCAGCCAGTCCATGTAAACAGGGAAACTGGAACTGGGATTGAGAGCAGGGAGAGTGAAAACTGAGATGAATGACGAATTTGGAGGGTGTGGAGGAGGAGGATGGGGGAGACTGGGACTAGCTGAGATAGGGTCCTTTGAAAAAAATACTGTGTGATTATGTAAATAAAGATGGTATCATAATGTATATGTACAAGAGGGTGGGGATGAGGGGTGAATTAAGGTTGCATCCGCATAGATCAGTGTGAAGGCCTCTGTTACTTTCATATCCCTGAATTAGCCCATCTGTAGGGTCTGGCTTTGGAAAATGCTGGAGGCTTTTGTTGTTGTTTTAACTTTTAAAAATATTGTGACTAGGGCATTTACGCCTATTTATTTTGGGAGCCCTAGTAAGGAAGTCCTCTCTTAGTCGAAGTCTGTGAATGTTTATGGGAACCCACTGAAGAACCCAAAACATCTAGTGCTTGGAACTCTTATAGCACTTGCCTTGGAGCATCTGATACACACTGCATGCTACCAAACATCTTGAGAATGTACCAGAGCGCTTACAATGACACCCTGCAGTGCAGTTGGTTACAATATTTCTATAGTGTAGAAAACAGAGAGACTCAAGGGAGAAATGATCATGGAATATAAATACTTTCGGCTAGAATAAGGAGCAATGGCCTGAAACTAGGGAAGGAAACAATTAGACTAGCTATTAGAAAAATGTTCTTAATGGGAAGAGCAATTGGGCAGAAGAATAGATTATAAAGGAGAGAAGTGAGGCAGATATTCAAGAATACATTAGGCAGGAAATAATAGTGGCAAGCCACACAACCTATAAAAGTTCACTTTGCTTTAAGTTTGTCTCAGTGTTGCAAATCCATTTTAGGAGAGGACCCATTTACTACTACACGGTGTCATATTTGGTTTCATAGGGATTTTAGATCACATGATTTTTTCAGAGCACTCAGTGACACAAAATAAAATTCTAACCAGAGAGAAATGGATAGAGAAACACCTAGAGGATTTGCACTTCCTAGCGGCTGGAATGGCAAGAAAGTCTGAATCTTACACCAGAAGGGTGGCAAAAGAGCAAGGAAGGGCAAGGACTACATTTGTGCATTTCTGATTTACTAATTATGGAAGAACCTTACTTCAGTTCCAGTTAAGGGATTTGGGGTTTTGCTGCGTGGCTGCTACTGAGCAGTCACAGAAGGATCAATGACAGTGCAGCCCCAATAAAAGTTGTCCTACTTGGGAGACGTGAGCCAGGAGATGTCCCTGACATGCCTCCACTATCTGCTCTCCCCTAATGCCTTCTATCAGTGTGGAAAATAAAAACTCTGTAAGGATAGCTGAAGGAGTTTGACTCCCCAATTATCAACCCCTCCCCCTGTTTTCAATGGGAGGGGAATATTTATCCCAAGATACAGTAGGTTGTTGTTGCAACAGCAGAGCTGCTGTGAATATAAGGATAAATGAAGGCCCCATTGCCTCAGTCAAACATACATTCCTTTAGTTAAAGAGCGCCCTAAGGAGATGGTGTGGAACTCCTTCTGCAATAACAACAAAGTTTCCATGAGGTTAAATCAGTTTGCAAATTTTGCTTTAAATAAAGGTAACTATCTCCCTTCCCTTCATGTGTCAGTATAATATTGCCTGCATCTGTAATTTTCACTCCATGCATCTGAAGAAATGGGTTTTTACCCACAAAAGCTTATGCCCAAATAAATTTGTTAGTCTTTAAGGTGCCACCAGACTCCTTGTTGTTTTTTTTTAAATAAAGGACACTGTTATTTTTTTTAATTTGTTCCAAAATTAGACTAATGTCAATTATAAGCCTCAGATTCAAAAATCCTACAGTTCATCTGCTTTGGAAACTTTGGGCCCAGTTGTCCCTTCGTGGTCATGCTCACTGCGGACCCTGATCAGAAAGATATCTCCCAGGAGGTGAAGAAAGGGGAAGAGGGTAGGTTTTGAGGCAGTATCCCCATAGAATTCTATTGGGTTGGGGTTTTACAAGGTTATAGGTCAAGGGAGAGAAGCTGCTGTGTGTCCTGTGGCAGTGGGCATCTATGCCTGTCCTAATGCTGGGAGGAGCAGATGCATAGGGCAAAAAGACACGGGAGCATTCCAGCACAGAGGAACACATTCATTAGCATTACCACCAGAGAAAGCCACCCCTCCAAACATTCTGTATTTATGTGTCATATCAATATCAAGTAGGCTTTTCTGATTGGGTAAACCCATATGCAAAAGGATAGCTGCATATACAGTCATGATCTCATGTTACCTAAATACAGTGACAAATTGTTAATAATTAAATGAAGATAATGATAGCAATAATAAAAATATTAGCCATTTATTTAGTATTGAGTATTTTCAAAGCATGATAGGAGCTAATTATTTCCTTTGGAACAAAGTAAGATGAAGTAAATATCCACTATATGATATTGCAGCAATAGAATAATAACCTTAGAATGTGGCTTAGTTTCTTACTCCTATAATAGAATCAGACATCTGGAATAAGTAAACATTATGTCTAGTCTCATGAAATATTCCAAAACCTGCATTCCAAACCTTTTAGTATTAAAAATAATGAATGCCAGTGAAAACATTTTTGTGTTATGATAGAAAGGAAATTGTTAATGTTAATGCTTATTTACTTATATTTATTAATATTAAAACTTGATCCAGCCTTGCACAAATTCTCAAAACCAAAACCAAATAAATAATCACACAGGCTGGAATAAACAGTGTGGTTGTTGACTGAATGTAACAGCAAATAACGACATCAGGATGATTCAAAGCCACAGCAGACGCCATAGCCTGAAAAGAGTCCTCATAAAAAGAGTCCTCGCATCCTTCACCAAATAGTTGTATGAATTAGGGTTATTAATACTACAATTTTTTTTAACAAGAAAGGCTGGTGAGAAGAAGCACCTATGGAAGTCAGCAATATGCCCAATCAGAGTCCCTTAGGTCTCGATTTATTTAGGGTAATATTTCACTGTGGATGTGATGGTAAAAGGGCCTCATCCACTTCTGTGGATACAAAATACGTGATAGTACAGATCCTTGCTATCTTGTATTCCACAGTGGGTGTATGAGAATCTCATTTAATCTCCACCATCCATTGGTCACCTGCTATGCATTCATTTGCATGAACTGAGCTATTTATGCTTGTAACGTAGAAATACATTTAGGCTTTACATTTTATATGTATTTATGTTATTGTTCGTGCGCTTTATTATACAATGATCTTGTATCCATTAACAGAGCAATCCCACTGAGAATTTATCAACATCATTTTCACACAAAAATATCTCATACATCACATGATCCATGTAATCTAATTGATTAACACAGTAGATGAAATTCCCTTACTTTTATCCATGTTTTCGGTTTGATAGATAATATTATGAACCTTTTAAAAATTATTTCAGGGCTAAAATGTGGCTTTGCCACAAATCCTAAGTAAGGTATGTTGGGTAGTTGTGCTGTCTCAGAAGCACCGCAGGGCTAGACTTGGCCCCATTTTTTTCCTCTCTCCACAGACATTTTTGAGTTTTTGGCCAAAAACTTTTGAAGAAGAAACCAGATGAAAAAATTCCATAGTCAAACCCCCAATTTTCCATCAAAACAGTTTTAAAGGGGAAATTTTGACCAGCCCTAACCAGGTTTCATAGTCCTAATATGGTCCCTGTCCCTGCTCTTGCTCCTGAGAAGAAATAATCTGTACCAGTCCTATAGCTAAATTTCCCGCTCTATATTGATTCATCTGTGTGGCCTGATGCATTGAGGGAGAGCAGCCACAACTGTCTACTGCTTGCCCATGCTCCTGCATAGAAAAGGGACTGGCAGTCTTTGCCTGTGGAAAGCCAGCACAGGGGATTGGGAGAGCACATTATGCCCATTTTACTCCCTTACACAAATATGTAAGATGGGTCAAAATTTGGCCCTTAATGTGGATATCCTATTTTGCTCCTGTTTGACTTCGAATCTTTCTTTCTTCCCATTTAAAAATCTCTTTCCCTCGAAGGTGAAGTTTAAGGGACAATCCAACTCCCATCCTGAGTGGGAAGAAAGGCTATAGAAAGTACGTGCAGGAGTCCTCAGTACTCACATCACTGAAAGGAGCATTGATCTACAGCAACTTAGAGAGGGCCAGTTGGGTAAGAGGTATGGTAACATAGGCAGTGCGGCCACAAAATAGGATGGCCCACAAGCCAAAATCCTGGATAACAGCATAGGTAGTGGATCGAGAGCTAGAGACTGCAATAGGTGGCCACGGAATGGCTATCTGGCTGCTCTAAATCCTGGCTTTGAATAGGGGGTAATGTCCACTCAAAACCAAAAACTAGCTACAGTGTAGTAGGCTAAATCCTCCAGATGTTAGTCCATATTGACAAGGATTGCAGGTTCTGATCAAGAAGAGTCAATAAGATTTACAAGGAATAATTTATGGGATACATCTTTGTCCAGGTGTTTGTATACCACTCCACTCTGTAAAAGAAAGTTTTAGTTTTAGTAAGGATTCTTCATGGCAATATAAACTGAGAACAAATATTCATAGCAAAATTTTCTCCATTGCACCCATGTAATCCCATCAGTCTGAACATGATTGAATTAGTGTAACAAAGAGGAGGCGATGATTAGTTGCTTATACATATTACCTAAATCTAAGTTGTATAATAATTTTTAAAGATCTTTCATTGGGAAAGAGATGTTTACTTTTTAATGTTAGTATAAAAAAGAGTATGTATAGAAGGTGTGTGCACGTGCCCAGATAATATAGTGACAAACTGATAAAACCAAATGAAATTTCAGCAGTATGCAGTACACAAATGTTTCCTGAATTCTAGAATCCAGTCACCTTGTAAGGATTCTGTTTTCAGATTCCATGCAACAAAATGATGATTTGGGACTGTGTGGTCTCAATCTCTTGGCTCAACTATTTCAAAAGTGCTATTTTCCTTAGTCACACAAAAAGAGGTTTGTGACCCTGTTAGATGAGGCTTAGTGTTGCAATGGTGAAGAGAAAGAAGTGGGTAGTTTAATTTTGACAAAGGCTATATGCTCAGCCCTGTGCATGTTTTATTATTCTTATTAGCATATCAAACTATGGCACAGAAACATAGAGGTTACACTCTTTCTTCTGCTATTTTCCAATATCATTATTGCATTGCTTTAGTAAAATTAATAATGCAGTTTTCTAAAAATAAAATATTAGTTTATGCAAAATGTAGGTAGCTGAATTGTTATGTAGAGTCTATCTTTGACATGTTAAGGCTTCTCATTATTGGGCAGAAAAAAATCCCCCTGGGCCCTGAACAAAGAAACTCTTGTGGTGCTTTTTTTTATTAGATGCTCAACAAGAGCCTGATCCTGCAAGATACTCAGCACCATTGATTCATTTTGAAATCAATGGGAGTTGCAAGTGCTGAGCACCTTGCAGAATCAGGCACGGAAACAGAGTCTGGTGACTAAGGCAAGGGAATTTGGAGGAGGAGTTATGAGCTCTTTGCATTTCTACACTTATTTACTGCATGACCTTGGGCATGTCACTTAAGCTTTTTGTAACTCAGTTTCCCATTTGTAAAGTAATGGTAATACCTGCCTCCGAGGGATATTGTGAGGCTTATTCAATTTAATCAGATACTTGGAGGCCCTTGGATGAAAAATGCTGTTATATCTGAAAGATAGTCCTGCATACAGCCTGTATCCTCTCCTTTCTCTGAAAGATGGCAGCATGCATTACCCTAATCCCACAATAGACCAATTTTGCTGGACAGTGACTGGGGAAGTGTGTGTATAGAAGAGTGGGACAACCCATGTTCCCATCACGCCAACATCTTCTGCACACTTTGGGGTGGCTAGTGCCAGAGCCCGCAGTAGCCTGCAACATCCCTAATGCATAGTTTGTTTCAATGGCTCTCAGAATCCCCCCTATACAAACTGTTCTAGTCCCTCTATAGGACTGTTTGTCAACCAAAAGCTATTAGGGATAACTTTGCCCACCTACAAAATGCAGCTACTTCTGCACTGGAATGCCGCAAGTAAGTTATGTGCACTAATAATACTACACAAACAATTTAAGGCATGAAGTAAAGGAAAATGCTATAACTTATCCAATTGAAACTATAGGGAAATGATGGTAGACAGAATAATTACCTGCGTTGAAATTTAGTCAGAACATGAAGGCTAAACACACTCCTGCAAATTCTACCACGGGATCTTTAATGACTGCATGTGGCCAGGACCTGAGTTTCACATCTGTTATAGCAAGCTGTCATTCCCTTTCGGTCTTATCTTAATTTAAGAATTACATATTATATCCCAATCATAGACAAGCATTATCAACATTTCATAGAATGTTCTTCAGCATAATCAGTGTAAGTAATTTACCAGATAGAAGAAAGAATGTTAATAGCAAGTACAGTATAATTTGTATGGATACAAATTGTAGCTATCTTTCAGAGGAAAAAAGAAACTGCTGTGCTCAAAGAGAGGATCAAGTGCAAGGTCAAGTGGAAGCACTTCTGTTTAACATGCAGAGCCTAGAAACATCAGTCTATGCTTTCAAAAATAGGTGAAAATTATACCTAATAACGTTATTAAAAATAATTGTTGCTCCTTCTCTCCTAGTGAGTTTGATATGGGAGAGGCAGTTATAAATGGAAGACCAATTAATTAGGTGTCTGATGTGGCCCTTCTTATTGCAATAAGTGAGAGTTGAATGTCCATGAGTTGTAATAGTAGCAATGAAACAATTATTTCTGTTGGCCAAGTGGCTTGGCTGGCAACAGCACATAGTGTGGGGGATATTTAGGAAGTATCTTCAGAAGTGAAGTATTGTGTCTTTGGACTAAGGGATCCCTTGAACCGTTCTGGGGAGGGCCAATATCTGGAATGTCCTGTATATGAACTGGGCTATGAGAAGGGACTGAAGGAATCTGGAGTATATGTGCAGGAAGAAAATAGAGGACCGTTCTTGAAATATACTAGGGGGCAGGCTCGGTTAGGCAAAATATCACCATATTAATTCAGATGCCTGGGATTTTCTATACCTTCCCCCTACTCCTTAGTGGCTGTAGCAAAAGGAAAATCTCAAAAGAAAATTTTAAAAACTTCCTTCAGAGTATTATTAATTATACATATTTCTGTGCCCATAGTATCTATGCACCGTGCCTTCAATACTCTTTCTACTGACCTAATCATTACACAGTGATAGGTGCTTTCCCAACCTTCCCACCCTGCACTGGGAGGAGCTGATGGGCTCCCCATTCTGCACTGGAAGACGCCTTCCCTGACGGATAGTTACACACACCCCAACTGCCCAATTCACTATTCTTGGTGGTGAACAGCCTGCAATGTCTGATGCCTTGAATAGGTTCAGTAGCCTGTGCAGCCCAGAGTGGCTGTCATTAATAGGCTTTGGAGACTAGCAAGCAGGTGCCAAAGCTGCAAATGCTCTCTAAGGAGAAGGAAGAAGAAGGAAATTAGTGACCTTACTGTTCCTGATACTTTTGTGCCTCCATGGCTCACTATGGCAAAGGCCTTTGTTCTGCACAATCTCAGCTTTTCTCCATCATGGCAGAGAAGTCTGGAACAAAGTCTCAGTTATCCTGCAAAGATGGATGATCTTGTGGTTGAGCTGCAAGTCTGGGAATCAGGAGATTTGGATTCTGTCACTGGATCTCCTGCTGTCTTCCTTTGTAGCTTTGGCCATGTCATTTAATGTTTGTTTTTTGGCTTCTCCATCAATAAGATGAGGATACAAATATTATTTCATTGTTTTTGGGGTTTTTTTTACAGTAACATCTACAGGCCAGGGTCCCATGGGGCTAGGCACTGTAGAGACACGTAATAGACAGCCCCTGCTCCAAAGAGTATAGGATCTAACTGTAGGGCTGTAAACAACAGGTGGCTTAAGCAAACTGATGGGGGAATCACAAGGAAACAATGAGATTATACTGTTTAGGGGGGGAAAATGGTGATCACAGTAAACCATCTCCTTAACCACTGATGGGTTGTTAGGTTTTTGATAGGCAATATGGCCGAGAAGGTCTTAATGAACATTAATGAAATATACCTCCAGTGAGGTGGGAAAATATTATTTCTCCTATTTGATAAATATGGACAATGACATACAGAGAGTTCAAATGACTTGCTCAAGATAACACAGTGAGCCAGTAGCAGTACTTTTTTCTCTTGAGTTAGTCTTGTGTTTTAACAACTGTAGACTGAACCTTCAGGTCCACCTTGACATATACTTAGATGCACTAGAGGATTCAAGGGAAAAGGGGAAGCTCCTCACTAACACCATCTTTTTATACAACATAAAAGAGGTTAACAAAAGGTACCACTGGGCAGATGATATTGTAGTTTTTCCTGATTATCACTTGGTTCTTGTTGTAGCCAACACTGTGCAGGGACTTACACAGCCGCTGATTTTTTTTTTAGATCACTGTCTCCATAGAGCCTTCAACTCTCTGCTGTAGCTTATTTTCTGTCTAAATAGATGAAACTAGAAATTTGGACTCTGCTAGACTGACTTGAATGTGCACTCTCCCTCTGGCACCCCCAGACTGAGTGAACATGAGATGGTTCTACAGATAGATGAACAATGATGAAGGGATGTCAGCACCCTGTGACACTCATATGATTGTTACAGATTCTCCTGCTGCCAACTCTACTGCTGACTAAGCAGTGGCAAATTACTAGATATCCTCCTGTCCACCAAGGCCCAACCCAAGTTTAGATTCAATCACCATCTAGAAAAGAGCTTTCATTAGATGCTGGAGAACACATGGATGTAAAGGGCAGGGGTCACTCTCCTCAAAATGGGAGCATGGGTCTTTAAAGAACTTTGATTCAAAACAAACACAAAAGATTCTTAACAAACAAAACTGAATTAAAGTCAAGTTTAAATCGACCCCCCACCCTCAGTCTCACTGCATCCAGGTTACATGATTGTATCCTGCTCCCACAATCTTAAATCATTTTCTTGCCTGATCTCTCACCATAATCCTTCCATGCTGAGTTAGCTGCACTGAATAGATGACACAGGCTAAATTTGTATCTGTGTCCATCCTGTGGTTTGATAAAAAATTGATCACATCCACAAGGAGAAACTGAATTCAGGTCTTACAGAAGAACCCCTTCATCTCTCTCAGCTATTTTTTATCTCAGGTTGTAGCCTTTCCTCTCTACTGAAGCTTAATGAAACTTAAATAATTTTCCCTGAAATTTCACACAACCCAATGGGACTTAAGCACATGGGGCTTAAACTCCCACTGCTGTATCGAGGTCCACTTTTGTAGACCACTGCACCGCCACAGCACACCATTCAGGTAGACCCTAAGGAAATAATATCTTTCTGATATCACGGCTCTTCCATCTCCATCCAGGTCTCAAAAGGCACTCTTCTAGTAACAGTCATTTCCCTTCTGATAAAGACTAAATTCTTAAATTACATCACCAGTGCAAAGACAAAGTCAACAAAAGCCTGAAGGCATTGATTCTTGCTTTACAAGAAATAAGTATTACACCTCAAGGCTGAGTTCTCTTTATTTCCTTGTTAAATGTCAGATAACATTTCAAGGGAACATTTAAATCTGTTTTTTCATAGTGATTAACTTGTATCTTTCTTTCAAGAAGTCAAACCAGATGCAACTTGAGAGTTCACATACCTCCTCCAGAATTAATGTTAACTCAGTTTATATTCAGGTCTTGCAAATAATAAGGATGATAAAGCCTTAAAGTATGATTTATAAGTTATTACTTTTATAGAAAGGAGGCATAGTATAATGGTCTAAGCACAGAACTGGTATCCAGTAACTCCTTAGTCCCTCTGCTGTTTTAGGCAAATCATTTAACCTCTGCCTCTGTTTCCTCATCTCTCCAATGGAAATAATAATGCTTACTTTCCTATCTCACACAAAGGCTCTCACAGTAGTTAATTTTAAACACTTCTGTTGTGTACTGAAGATTCACAAAGTATATGCTTTGATTTTATCAAAATGTGAACTTTGTAGAAATCCCCCCCCAAAAAAAGATTTTAAGAAGCTAGAGATGAACACAGCACTCCCTCTTTGGTTCCAGAGAAACCCGTCTTTCATGTGACATTGTTAAAATGGGAAGTTGCCTAATTGTGTTCTGTAGTAAGAAACTTGTAAAAGTTTTATCCTCAAAGCTTCTCTTTCTCTTTTTCTGCTTTACTGTAGATCTTCTGCCTAGAACCTTCCTTAGCTCTTCCCTCCTTACTGACTTCCTGCTACTGATATAAAGATATATCTAATCTCACAGCTCCCCCCCCATACCTCACCTTCTATAGAAACAATCTATTCATTATTTTTTCTGCAAAAATCTATACAGCTACTATCTTTTCCTTATGTTCCTTCAGATCAATCCTTAAGTGTCATTTCTGCTATGATGGTTACAAAACCCTTCACGCTGGTAAAAGCTAGGTAAATGGTAAACCAGAGCTACTGCTGTTTGGCTTATCCCATGATTTTGCAGAGTGTATGTAAATGAATATTCATACTACTGTTACCTCTCAGTATGTCCTAACTACTGTTACGCATTTCCCCTTATTTACTTGTTTCATCCATCTGCTGCCTCTTGAATCCAGCCTTTGCAGCAGGGATTGTTTTTACTATATGTCTGTACACTCCCTAGCACAATGGAGCCTGAATTGGTTGGTCCCACTAGGGACTGTAATACAAATAATTAATAGGAATAATGTATGTAGATAAGACACCAACTTAGCCACTCATCTGGATCCAATGGCGGAGCCAGATTTTCTAACCATGGGAAGTGATGCGCTGGGGAGTAAGCCCATTCTGCACTCTCCCAGCAGCAGCAGCAGCTCCTGTCCTGTTGGGCTGGCCATGACTCATCACTGAGAGTGCAGTGACCTAGCACAGAGGATCACAGCAGCATTCATGTTTAAACTGGCCATCCTTCTATTATAACAAATTTGAATGAGCAGTGTTGTGACAGGGTCGCAGTGCCATGCGACCCCATATGTAATGCCCATAGTGGGAAACTGGGCCCAGCCTCACGGGACTGGCGCTACCACTGCTGCGTATTTGGGGTAGGTTCACTTTCCAACCCCAAGTGAAAATTTGTGTTATATACTTCCTTTGGTTCATTGCATAATATGCTTTAAAAAGCCCCATACATACACTTAAAGGCCATCAGGGTGGGGGATAGTGGGGACTGTTGCTCCCCCACCATATTAGCTCCACCATTGTCCAGATCTGATAGTTTTCTAATCCTTGATTCACTGGAGCTGTCCAATCCCAAAGGTTCTGTTCCATGTGTTTGGAACTCTTCTGAGGAGCTCACTGGACCGTTGATGTTGATGTTCAATAAATCTTGAAGCACTGGGGAAGTTCCAGAAGACTGGAAGAAACCTAATTGTCTGCCAATTATTAAAACCGTAAATGGGATGATTTGAGTAATTATAGATCTGACATAGATCCCTGGGCAAGATAATGCTGTATCTGATATGGGACTTGATTAATAAAAAAATTAAAGAAAGTTAATGTAATTAATGAAAATCAACATGGGTTAATGGAAAATAGATCATGTCAAACTAACTTGATAAATATATATATATATATATTTGGATGAAATTACAAGTTTGATTGATAAAGCTAATAGTGTTGATGTAATAGTGTTGCTTACACTTCTATAAGACATTTGAGTTGGTACTTCACAACATTTTGATAAAAAACTAGAGCAATATAAAATTAACATGACCTGGAAGAAAACAAAAAATCATCACTGATAAAGTTTGCAGATGACATAAAAATTGGGGGAGTGGTAAATAACGAAGAGGGCAGGTCACTGATACAGAGCTATCTGGATTGCTTGGTAAACTGGGTGCTATGTGCTTTAATGCTATTAGATGTATACATGTAGCAACAAAGAATGTGGCATACTTACAGGATGGAGGACACTATTGTGGGAGGTTTCAGAGTAGCAGCCGTGTTAGTCTGTATTCGCAAAAAGAAAAGGAGTACTTGTGGCACCTTAGAGACTAACAAATTTATTAGAGCATAAGCTTTCGTGAGCTACATCCGATGAAGTGAGCTGTAGCTCACGAAAGCTTATGCTCTAATAAATTTGTTAGTCTCTAAGGTGCCACAAGTACTCCTTTACTATTGTGGGAAGCAGTGATTCTGAAAAGGATTTGGGGGTCATTGTGGATAATCAGCTAAGCATGAGTTCCCAGTATGACACTCTGGCCTAAAGAGCTATGGGACCATGGAATGAATGAACAGGGCAATCTTGAGTAGGAGCAAAGAGATTATTTTAGCTTTGCACTGGTGAGATCACTGCTGGAATACCGTGTCAAGTTCTGGTGCCCACAATTCAAGAAGGATATTGATAAATTGGAGAGAGTTCAGAGAAGAGCCACATGAATGATTACAGGATTAGAAAACCTGGTGGGTTTCCCCCCCCTTACTCTGTGGCATGAGGCATGGGTCACTTGCTGGTTTGAACCTGAGTAAATGTGGGTTCTCTAACTTGAAAACTTTAAATCAAGATTTGAGGACTTCAGTAACTCAACTAGAGGTTATGGGCCTATTTCAGGAGTGAGTGGGTGAGAGTCTGTGGCCTGCTATGTGCAGGATGTCAGACTAGATGATCATGATGGTCTCTTTTGGATTTAAAGTCTATGAATCTTGTAGTGATACAGTCACGGAGTTCAATCTATTTAGCTTAACAAAGAGTAGGTAAAGGGCAGTTTGATTACAGTCTGTAAGTATCTCCATAGGGAACAAGTATTTAATAATGGGTGTGACAGGATGGTCACAGAGATCCCCTTGAGACTGTCACCTGATGTGCTGAAACTACCTCTGAGCCAGTTTTCTCTGACAGCCTGGGACTCCAGAACCCTGTCTTGTTGAGCCAGACACGCTAGTCTGCTGCAACACAGACCCAGGTCTGTTCCACCCCCGCAAAGCTGCAGGCTTTAGCTGAAAACCATTCAGCAGGTATTCCTGTCTCCAGCACCCAGACACCCAGCTCTCAATGGGATCAAAACCCCAAATAAATCTGTTTTACTCTGTATAAAATTTATACAAAGTAAACTCAAATTGTCCACCCTCTATAATACTGATAGAGAGATATGCACAGCTGTTTGCTCCACCAGGTATTAATCACTTACTCTGGGTTAATTAATAAACAAAAGTGATTGTATTAAGTATAAAAAGTAGGATTTAAAGTAGTTTCAAGTAATAATAGATAGAACAAAGTAAGCTACCAAGCAAAAGAAAACAAAACACGCAAGTCTAAGAGTAATACATTATGAAACTGAATATAGGTGAATCTCACCCTCAGAGATGTTCCAATAAGCTTCTTTCACAGACTAGACTCCTTCCTAGTCTGGGCCCAATCCTTTTCCCTGGTACAGTTCTGGTTAGTTCCAGCTCAGGTGGTAACTAGGGGATTTCTCATGACTGTAGCCCCCTTGTTCTGTTCTACCCACTTTTATATCTTTGGCACAAGGCAGGAATCCTTTGTCTCTCTCTGGGTTCCCACCCTTTCCTTTTAAATGGAAAAGCACCAGGTTTATGAGGGATTCCACTACCAAGTGATATGGTCTCATATCCTGTGAGACCCCATGTCTCCATTCTTTCCAGCCTGACTCACAGGAACACTGGAAGACTTACAAGTAAACAGAGCCATTTACAACCAATTGTTCTAGTTAATGGGAGCCATCAAGATCCTGAGCCACCATTAATGGCCCATACTTTGCATAGTTACAACAGGACCTCAGCGTAATACTTCATATTTCTAGTTTTGGATACAAGAATGATACATTCACACAAATAGAATGTACACACTCAGATTATAAGCTTTGTAATGATATCTTACAAGAGACCTTTTGCATAAAGCATATTCCAGTTACATTATATTTACACTCAAACATATTTCTTTTAACATATGGAGTGCAACATCACAATGGCCTCTTCCATCTAGCAGAAAAAGGTATAAAATAATCCAGTGGCTGGAAGTTGAAACTAGACAAATGCAAACCAGAAATGAGATTTAAATTTTTAACTATGAGAGTAATTAATCATTGAAACTATTTACAAAAGGCTGTAGTGGATTTTCCATCACTTACAATTTTTAAATCAAGATTGGATTTTTTTCTAAAATATATGCTCTAGGAATTCTTTTGGGACAGTTCTATGGCCTGTGTTATACAGGAGGTCAGATTGATTGATCACATTGGTCCTTTGTGGCCTTGGAATCGATGAACATTGTTTCCCTTCAGTAAGGATGGGGAGTGAATACCTCTGCTACTAGGTTTAGACAGCAATTCAGCTAGGGTTAGAACCAACTGATGCAGCTGAACAGCTTCTGGACAGAGTACCTTGATCAGTCTCAACCTTGTAGGGATATTGGGGTGCAGTTATGCCTAGTGACAACAGTTGGTGTTGTTTTTTCTCATCCAATTTAATCAGGACCAGGCCCCTGGTTTTAAGATTTGGTAATCCTCAGGCTGCAGTCCTCAATTTGTTAAAGGAAGGAGTCTGAAATTTCTTATATTTGGTATCTCTTAGCCTCACTCACATCCTTTAAGCAGCATCACTTGGATTTATCTCTAAGGTTGTCAGCCTTGTTCCGATAGCAGCTGAGAGCTAGTTTTGGTGTTGGACATAGGAGTTCCCTTTCTGATCCGCAGAGCTAACATGGGGTCTTTTATTGTGGAATCCTCTTAATAATCTTCCCCTTTTGGCTGATCGGAACTGGAGGTCACGTGATTTTGAAATCCTACTGTATCCCAAAACCTTGGAATTCAGGGTTAGCAACCTGCAGAGACTTACATACATACGGAGCTGCTCATGTATAGCTCCTGTAAGCACCCAGCACCAGGGTCATGATCCTGAAAGAAGCTTTCAGCATTACTGTAATACAAACTATAAAAGGAAAATCAGTTCAACGAGTGTGATAGCAGTAGTAACAATTGGACACCCAAGTGTAAAGTTTGGGCCAAATTTGTTCGTTCTTCCATGACCTTTTAAGAATCTCTGAAACAACAAAAGACTAATTACAGATCTATGTATATATATTTTCAGTTTGAAGGAATAGTTGAAGCAGTTCTATTAATTTATTTGAAAGAGCAACTGAATGAAATTTGTTAAAATAATCCCATTGAGAACACTAAAAATACAATGCACGTTCTTTCAAAGTACAAAGGTGCTATTCTCTGACATTACATCAGAGTGGAAAAAACTTATCCCAAGTTTCCTGGAAAGGTGTGGATTGGCGTTAACACCTTTCACTCTGTACTCTTTTTCCAGAAAACAAACAATCAGAACCCTTTTGACCTGGATTTAAGGATATTAAGAGGATGAAAATCTGTCTCAGAAAACAAAAATAAAAGACAGAGGTGTGATGATCTTAAACTTACATTGAAGCAACATTTAATTCTTCGCTAGAGACAAATATAGGTTTATTACACATAATGAGATACCATGGACACTTCTTAAAATTGTTCTTTTTAAGAAAAAAGTCTAACAGCTGAGTAAAAAAAATTAACCCTGAACCTCATTTTTCTCATCTTGTTCACTACCAATCAACGATTACTAGCCTTTTGGGAAGACATAACTGGGATTCATTCAGCAACATAAAAAATAGCTAATTTACTACATTCTGTCTCTTCAATAGTCTGATTCAAATAGTATAGGGTTTCCCCTTTCTTCATCTGTGGCCATCTAAATTGGAAAAATCACCTTCTTCATCAATGCTGTCACCAAAAATAAATAAATAAATAAATGTAGCTCTGGGAAATTCCAAAAATATCTAGGGGTTACTGAGGTAACTCATGAGGATGCAATTCTGACATCCTTTCAGTTTTGTTCTAAAAGGCAGGGAGGGTGGAAGACTAACAGGGCAAGACAGGTAAAGGTGGGACACAACTGGTGCAAGCAGTGCTTGGGGACTTGCAGTTTGGTGAGAATAGTCTGCAAAAGGAGGAGTGGAGATTTAGCTGTCCATAAATCTTATAGGGCTAAAGAGAGGTGATATTTACCAAAGCAAACACCTTGAAAGGAGGTCTGAAAATATTGTAAGAGCTGGGAGGACCAGATTAACTGACAAACACTGTACTCTGTGAATAATAAAATAATAATAACAACAACAAACAAGGTGCAGAAGCAGTAGAAAGGAAATTTCCTCTCCTGCAGTTATTTAGACAGTTATAGGGTAAAGTATGAAGTTTGTTGTATCTAAGATTAGTTTCTTGTTTCCAGTTCTTATTGTGTTCATAAGATGTTTTTATATAATTGTTATTTATAGTTGTGTGCATTTTTAACATCCTTGCTTTTGTATCATTGTAATTCTAAAATGGCTTCATACTGTGGAACAGTTCTTTAAAACAGAGATCCTCTCACAAAAAAACACCCCTCCCAGTCCCAATATTTCCAGTGGCAAGACAGCATTTGGTTACATAAAAAGTCGTTAAGGAACCAAGATTAAAATAAAATGTCTTTGAACTGATGCATACCGCAGCTTGTCTCCCTACTTGGTATCTATGCGGTCTCTTTACTCTCCCAGATTGTTGGGCTTTACATTATTGGCTCAGAATCTCCCCTTGCTGCCTTCAGCTCCCACTGCCAAGGAAGACCAGACAAAGCATAATATGAGTCAACAATTAAGGGTGAAGAGAAGTGTTTGGGTCAGGGGGGCAGTTTTAAAGTTAGTTGACCAAAAAAAGCCTCTAGGCTCCGCAGGCATCTCTTGGACTGAGCTGCAACTAGCTGCAAAGCTGAAGACTGATATTGTAGCTGCTTTACCACTGTGACAGAAAGCTGCTCCACAGCACCTGGCAATGCTCTGGTGTTCAGACAACAGTTTGAGAATATCTATTTTTTAAAAAATTGTCTTCTATAACACTCCATGAGGCTTACATGCAGATAAATGACTACTCACTTACTATGGTTTTATACTCAACTGAAGTCAGTGGCATTTCTCCAGGTTTACATTAGTATAACTGAAACAAACACTTGGTACAAAGGGCACAAAAGGGGAGTAACCTAAACTTTGGATACATAAGGAAGCACCCTGATCCTGTTTTAACTTTGAACAGGTATACCAGAAATAGAACAGTGGTGGAGATATAAATTATTAAAGCCTTATTGGGGCATGGGGGAAAACTAGACAGATTCTACACTTGTGGGGACATGCATCTGCAACAAATGCAAATCAGTTTCCACACCAGCTCACTCCTAGGTAAACCAAGAGCTCGCAAGCTTCATATATCTAGATCCTAGAAAACTGGCAATTGTAGGCAGGGGGGCTGCAGGAAAGGAAACGGGGAAAAGGATCATTGTGGATGATTGGACTGCTCATTCCAGGGTGAATAGTATAAATTTAAAATTATAAACATGTGTCAATATCCAGGTGATTAACTGCATGTAGCCACCATTTAATAAATAAAGAATAATGCATACCAGAAAAATGTTTATTTTCTTGAAATATGACATTGCTCTCACCTGAATTGCCTGAAAAACAAAACAAGACCTGGACTAATGACAGATCCAATATCTTGTGTTGTTTCTGGATCTCCAAACGAAAGCTTTAAACCACATGAAAGGCCATTTCCCTGCTTTCCAAAGAAATGCACAACATTTGCTTCTAACCTTGCAATGTCCCCAAGTATCATATCTTGATCCAACATTATTCAAAATGCCTTTTCTATTAATAGTAATTTAAGAATAAAATATGTAAACTATTTATATTACAATATCATGCTGGGATCAGGATTGAATAGATGCTGCACAAGATCAGTTCATGTCCTGAAGAGCTTGCTGTCTTCTTCATGACAAGATTCAAAATTAGGGCATAACACACAGAGCGCTTGGTAAAGAGAAAGTCAGGATTAACTGTGCCACATACTTACAAATAACTGACATTTAAATCTATCTATCGAGAGATAGAATTTCAATTAAGCAAAATGGAATAAAGTTAAAAAAAAAAAAAAAAAAGACTTTCCCTATTGGTCATCTATCTAGATGTTAGATTATAGAAAAGTCAAAATTTTGTCTCTCCTTCTAAGACCTGGTTATGTGGACTATAGCCTTTGGCTAAACAGTTGGAGATAAATGAATGTTTTTCAAAACATTTGTAATATTTTTCTGTGACACATACAGAACACATGATACAATGAGGAATAAAGACTTTATTGGCATTCATATGATGCTGTATGTATTTCACTAGTGATGACTACACTTTTCAATAACAGCATCTGCAAAATCATGGCAATAACATCTTAACACACTTCACCACCCTGTATTTGTGTGTATGTATAAATAATTTTATAAATATAGCAAGGGCATTAGAGACAAATATAGTTAAGACCATCTGGGCATTGTCATAACTTCATTATGAGTAACTTAAAACTTTTTTGAAATTTTCACCTGTTGGACTGAAATTTTTCAGACATTTGACAGTTTGAGCAAAAAGGGTTGCAGCCATTGTTGAGTAAGAGGAGGATCACAGTGAAGAGAGAGTGGGAACTTTCCATTATGAAAATATTCTTATATGCTTTTTTGCATAAGAGCCTTTGGTGAGGGACCTTGTCAAAAGCTTTCTGAAAATCTAAATACGCTATCTCCACTGGATCCCCTTGGTCCACATGCTTGTTGACCCCCCTCAAGAAGTCTAGTAGATGGGTGATTTCCCTTTACTAAAACCATGTCGACACTTTCTCAACAAATTATGTTCATCTATATGTCTGACACTATTGTTCTTTATTATAGTTACAACCATTTTGCCGGTACTGAAGTCAGGCTTACAGGCCTGTAATTGCTGGGATCACCTCTGAAGCAATTTTTAAAAATTGGTGTCACATTAGCTATCCTCCAGTCATCTGGTACACCAGCTGACTTAAATGATAGGTTACAGACTACAAAAAGAAAAGGAGTACTTGTGGCACCTTAGAGACTAACAAATTTATTAGAGCATAAGCTTTTGTGAGCTACAGCTCACTTCACGAAAGCTTATGCTCTAATAAATTTGTTAGTCTCTAAGGTGCCACAAGTACTCCTTTTCTTTTTGCGAATACAGATTAACACGGCTGCTACTCTGAAACCTGTTACAGACTACAGTTAGTAGTTCTGCAATTTCACATTTGAGTTCCTTCAGAACTCTTGGACGAATACCATCTGCTCCTGGTGACTTAGTACTGTTTAGCTTATCAATTTGTTCCAAAACCTCCTCTAATGATACCTCAATCTGGGACAGTTCCTTAGATCTGTCACCCAAAAAGAATGGCTCAGGTTTGGGAATCTCTCTCATATTCTTAGCTGTGAAGACTGATGCAAAGAATTCATTCAGTTTCTCCACAGTGGCCTATCATCCTTGAATGCTCCTTTCGGACCTCGATCATCCAGTGGCCCCACTGGTTGTTTAGCAGGCTTCCTGCTTCTGATGCACTTAAAAAAAATTGCTATTACTTTGAGTCTTTGGCTAACTGTTCCTCAAATTCTTTTTTTGCCTTCCTAATTGTATTTTTACATGTCATTTGCTAGTGTTTATGCTCC
Source organism: Dermochelys coriacea (assembly GCF_009764565.3). Classification (NCBI taxonomy): domain Eukaryota; kingdom Metazoa; phylum Chordata; order Testudines; family Dermochelyidae; genus Dermochelys; species Dermochelys coriacea. The sequence goes on from NC_050069.1 coordinate 105,355,323, forward strand.
TTTCTATTTTCCTCACTAGGATTTAACTTTCACTTTTTAAAGTATGCCTTTTTGCCTTTCACTGCTTCTTTTACTTTGTTGTTTAGCCATGGTGGCTCTTTTTTGGTTCTTACACTATGTTTTTTAATTTGGGGTATACATTTAAGTTTAGCCTCTATTATAGTGTCTTTTAAAAGTTTCCATGCAGCTTGCAGAGATTTCACTTTTGTCACTGTACCCTTTAATTTCTGTTTACTAACCTCCTCATTTTTGTGTAGTTCCCCTTTCTGAAATTAAATGCTACAGTGCTGGGCCGCTGTGGTGTTTTTCCTGCCACAGGGATATTAAATTTAATTATGTTATGGTCACTATTACCAAGCAGTTCAGCTATATTCACCTCTTGGACCAGATCCTGTGGTCCACTTAGGACTAGATTAAGAATTGCCTCTCCTCTGGTGGATTCCAAGACATTTAAGGTGTCAAGAAACTCTCTCTGCATCCCATCCTGAGGTAACACATACCCAGTCAATATGGGGATAATTGAAATCCCCCATTATATTATTATTATTATTATTATTATTGAGTTTTTTATTTTAATAGCCTCTCTAATCTCCCTGAGCATTTTACAGTCACTATCACCATCCTAGTCAGGTGGTTGGTAATATATTCCTACTCCTATATTCTTATTATTAGAGCATGAAATTACTATCCATAGAGATTCTACAGTACAGTTTGATTCATTTACTTCATTTGATTTTATGCTCTCTTTCATATATAATGCCACTCCTCCACCAGCACAAGCTGTTCTGTCCTTCTGATATATTTTGTACCCTGGTATTACTGTATCCCATTGATTATCCTCATTCCACCAAGTTTCTGTGATGCCTATTATATCAATATCCTCATTTAATACGAGGCACTCTAGTTCACCCATTTTATTATTTAGATTTCTAGCATTGGTATATAAGCACTTTAAAAATTTGTCTCCTTTTAGCCGTCTGTCATTACACGATGTAATTGAATGGGACACTTTTGATTTAACTGTTTCTCATCAAACCCTGCCTGTATTTTATCATTTTCCATCTTCTTGTCATCAGGACATAGATTCTCTATTAATAGATCCTCCCCTAAGGGATGTCTGAACCATGTGCTCCTCCTCACCTGTCAGCTTTCCCCCAGTCGTTAGTTTAAAATCTGCTCTACGACCTTTTTAACGTTAAGAGCCAGCAATCTGGTTCCATTTTGGTTTAGGTGGAGCCCATCCTTCCTGTACAGGCTCCCCCTTTCCCAAAAGTTTTCCCAGTTCCTAATAAATCTAAACCCCTCCTCCCTACACCATCGTCTCATCCATGCATTGAGACTCTGCAGCTCTGCCCATCTAACTGGCCCTGCGCGTGTAACTGGGAGCATCTCAGAGAATGCTACCATGGAGGTCCTTGACTTCAATCTCTTACCTAGCAGCCTAAATTTGGCCTCCAGGAACTCTCTCCTATCCTTCCTTACATCACTGGTACCCACATGTACCACAACCACTGGCTCCTCCTCAGTACTACACATAAAAGTCTATCTAGATGTCTCGAGAGATCCGCAAGCTTCGCACCAGGCAAGCAAGTCACCATGCGGTTCTCCTGGTCATCGCAAACCCAGCTATCTATGTTTCTAATGATCAAATTGCTCATTACTAATATCCATCTCTTTCTAATAGCTGGAGTTCCCTCCCCCAGAGAGGTATCCTCAGTGCAAGAGGATACTACCACATCATCTGGAATGAGGGTCCCAACTAGGGGATTATTTCCCTCTGCTATAGTTCGGTGCTCTCCTTCCCTGGGACTTTCATCCTCCTCAACAGCACAGAGACTGTCAGACCGGGGTGGGACTGTTCTACTGTGTCCTGGAAAGTCTCATCTACGTACCTCTCGGTCTTCCTCAGCTCCTCCACTTCAGCCACTCTGGTCTCCAAAGCCCATACACGGTTTCTGAGGGCCACGAGCTCCTTGCACCAAATGCACACATACGCCACCTGTCCATGGGGCACGTAATCATACATGTCACATTGGGTGCAATAAACTGGGTAGCCCCCACTCTGTTGCTAGACTCCTGCCTGTATTCTCTTTTTACTCCTGCAGCTGGTTCCTTTGTACCACCAGAATCTTCTTAGCATATGCACAAGTGCCTCAGGTGGCACGGGGCCAGGATTCATCACCAAATTTGATCCACTGGTTGGCTCACTAGCTTCTCTGGCCGTGGCACAACAAAATCCTCTAGCCCCACACAGACAAGGACTGCAAAGATTACTAAAAAGCAAATATTTTTCAAAATGTATGTTTTTTGCTTTTGCCTTTCTATCTGAATGGTGACAAGAGGACTTGTTTGTTTCTATTGTTTCATTTTCCCGTTCTCATATAGTCCACAAGACTGCTTTGGTGGGTTTGCAGCTACTCTGTAGTAGGAAGTGTACATGTAGACAAAGAATATTTCACTACCTCTTGAAGATTTGGCATAAGAGTATTTTAAGCATCTGTAACTTTTTCCAAAACAAAAAAATAATCCAGATTTTAAAGCCAGCAGGAGCTAAGGTGAACGTGACCACTCTCAGCATCACTAGGGCAGAGCGCCCACTAACCATTCCTCAGCTCTCTAGGCCGAGGGCTCATGCATTTTGGACGGGAATTCAGTCCCCAGAGAAGGGCAGGGAATCAAGGCATACACGCACTGCTGTGCCACCACGGCTGCCTGCCACAGGCCCCGTCACCTCCTGCGGGTACAGCTCCAGCTCCCCGTCTTCACTGGCACAACAAGCTCAATTCGTATTTTTAAAGGGAAAACACAAAAAGAGCGAAATTAGCAAAGACGAATAAGCTCCGGCGTGCGCGGCTTCCCGCTCCCAGCCCCCCTGAGCCGCCACCACCTCATGGACAGTCCCCTCCCCCACGCACTTCCACCCTGTGTCCCCCCCACGCAACATCGCAGCACCCGCAAGTCAGCCTCTACCCACCCCCCGCCTTTCCTCCCTCCCATGCGCACCGCCACCAATCCCGTCGTTAGCCGCCTTCCGCCCGCACGCGCAGGGGACTCGAGACCGAGCGCGGCAGCGCGCGCGTTTTACGGGCAAGTGGGTGGGGCAGCCGCGGAAGCCCCGCCCACTTGTTTATCTGCCCGCCGCGCCTAGCACCGCCCCTTCCATCAGTTGCGGGTGACGTCAGGTGTCTCCGGCAGTCCCTCGCGCGTGATGTTTGCGCGGCAGGGTGACGTCGGGTGACGGTTCCGGGACGGGAGCCGGTTCCGGGCAGGTGCGCAGGGAAGATGGCGGACCACATCCCGCTGCACCCGGTGCCGCGCCGCACCCAGCGGCGAGCGGCCTATTACACCAGCCTCCCCGCCGCGCAGAGGCACCACAGGTACTGGCCGGGGGGGCGGGGAAGGGAGCTCCGTGGCGAAGGGAGGGGCCCCGGCCCGGCGAGACCCGCCCCACCTCGCAGGCTCCTGCACGGGGCCGGGATCCCCTCTCTCCGCTCCCTGTGGGGCAGGGGTGAAGCGTGGGGGTGGGGGCAGGGAGCTGGTTGGGGTGGGTGGCAGCCCCGGGCACTGCCAGGCCTCCCATCGGCTGGGGAGGGCGGAGTCTCCCTGCTGGCCTGGGGGTGGGGGAGTGAGGGTTTCAGGGGAGCTGGGTGTGAGGTCACTGCTCCAGTTCTCAGCGCGACTGGGGGGTCGGGTCAGAGGGGTTCCGGGGGAGGAGAGGGGGAGGGACGCCTCAGGTGTCCTGTAAGCCTAAGGGGCTGTGGAGAGGAGTCTCAGTCCTGTCGCTCCTGTGTTTGGCAAAGGAGGCTCTGTCAGCCCCATCATCCATAGACAGTGTCATTATTCCCACAGTAAATTGGTCCATTTCTCCTGTTTTCCATTGATCTGCACAGCGGTCAGGGGAGATTGTGACTCCATAGAATCATAGAATCATAGAATATCAGGGTTGGAAGGGACCCCAGAAGGTCATCTAGTCCAACCCCCTGCTCAAAGCAGGACCAAGTCCCAGTTAAATCATCCCAGCCAGGGCTTTGTCAAGCCTGACCTTAAAAACCTCTAAGGAAGGAGATTCTACCACCTCCCTAGGTAACGCATTCCAGTGTTTCACCACCCTCTTAGTGAAAAAGTTTTTCCTAATATCCAATCTAAACCTCCCCCATTGCAACTTGAGACCATTACTCCTCGTTCTGTCATCTGCTACCATTGAGAACAGTCTAGAGCCATCCTCTTTGAAACCCCCTTTCAGGTAGTTGAAAGCAGCTATCAAATCCCCCCTCATTCTTCTCTTCTGCAGACTAAACAATCCCAGCTCCCTCAGCCTCTCCTCATAAGTCATGTGCTCTAGACCCCTAACCTAGTCTCTAAGGTGCCACAAGTACTCCTTTTCTTTTTGCGAATACAGACTAACACGGCTGCTACTCTGAAACCTAGTTTTTACCTAGCAATTCAAAGAGCCTTGCATTGTAGTGTGAGCTGCCGAGAAGGTGGCTTTAATCTTGCAATCCCTTGTGCATGTCCTCAGTTTTATGTGACGTTGATGAAATTGCTCATTTGCTCAAAAGTTAGCACATGCTTAAGTATTTGCAGGATCAGGGCATACTTGTGTTATTTTTACTTAAAATACAGACAGAAATATTTATTAAAACATGATGGAGCACTGTGTCATGGCTAGTTCAGGAATGTGGCTTCCCTTCCCCGCTCTGCCCCTGGCTTGCATTGTGACCTTCAGCAAGTCAGGAAGGGCTTGTCTTTGTGGCATAATTAACTTGAGTTAGAACTTGATTGTTGTTCCAAATTTGAGTCCTGTCCTTGCAGGACGCATCTTAATTTGAATGTGGTAGCGCTTTTTAACTTGACTTGGCTGACGCTGTAGAGATATGTCTACACGGCTTCTGAAATCAGACCTCACAGCCCAGGTAGACATGCTCATGCTAATTGGGCCTGAGCTACCATAATAAAAATAGCAGTGTGGATGCTTTCAGAGTAGCAGCCGTGTTAGTCTGTATTCGCAAAAAGAAAAGGAGTACTTGTGGCACCTTAGAGACTAACAAATTTTTTGAGCATAAGCTTTCGTGAGCTACAGCTCACTTCATCGGATGCATTGTGGTTTGAACTGGAGCTTAGGCTCTCAAACCCACCTGACCCCTTCGGCTTGAGAGCCTGAGTTCCATCCTGAGCTGCAATGTCCACGCTGCTATTTTTAGCATGCTAGCTCAAGCCCTGCTAATGTGAGTCTGCCTGGGCAGGAGGCTTGCTCCTAGCTGTAGTGTAGATATACCTTTGGTGTATAGAGTATATCTTGAGTTAACACAACTTGTCAGTTACTAACACAATCACTCTGTGCATTTTGAGTGTTATTTTGCAGTGTGGCTGCTCTAATTCGAGCTTGGTTTATTTTATAGGAATGTAGATAACTCAGTGCAGATACAGTGTTGCTCTTAGGGCTTGATGAATAAAAACGTTTCATTTAACCTATTAGGACCTGAACTCAGTCACTTATGACAGGTTTCAGAATAGCAGCCATGTTAGTCTGTATCCGCAAGAAGAACAGGAGTATTTGTGGCACCTTAGAAACTTACAAATTTATTAGATCATAAACTTTCGTGAGCTACAGCTCACTTCATTGGACGCACGCAGTGGAAAATACAGTGGGGAGATTTATATACACAGAGAACATGAAACAATGGGTGTTACCATACACACTGTAAAACGCGTGATCAGGTAAAGTGAGCTATTGCCAGCAGGAGAGCGGGGGTGGGGGAACCTTTTGTAGTGATAATCAAGGTGGGCCATTTCCAGCTGTTGACCAGAACTTGTGAGGAAAAGTGGGGGGGAGGAATAAACATGGGGAAATAGTTTTACTTTGTGTAATGACTCATCCACTCCCAGTCTCTATTCAAGCCTAAGTTAATTGTATCCAGTTTGCAAATTAATTCCAATTCAGCAGTCTCTTGTTGGAGTCTGTTTCTGAAGTTTTTTTGTTGAAGAATTGCCACTTTTAGGTCTGTAATCGAGTGACCAAAAAGATTGAAGTGTTCTCCGACTGGTTTTTGAATGTTATAATTCTTGACTTGGTGGCTGAACTTTGTGACTTTGTCCTCACCCATAACTATTTCACATTTGGGGACAGTGTATACCTTCAAATCAGCAGCACTGCTGTGGGTACCCGCCTGGCCCCACAGTATGACAACATTTTTATGGCTGACTTAGAACAACGCTTCCTCAGCTCTCATCCCCTAATGCCCCTACTCTACTTGCGTTGATGACATCTTCATCATTTGGATCCATGGAAAAGAAGCCCTTGAGGAATTCCACCATGATTTCAACAATTTCCATCCCACCATCACCTCAGCCTGGACCAGTCCACACAAGAGATCCACTTCCTGGACACAACGGTGCTAATAAGCGATGGTCACATAAACACCACCCTATACCGGAAACCTATTGATCGCTATGCCTATCTACATGCCTCCAGCTTTCATCCAGACCACACCACACAATCCATTGTCTATAGACAAGCTCTGTGATACAACCACATTTGCTCCAACCCCTCAGACAGAGACAAACACCTACAAGATCTCTCTCAAGCGTTCTTACAACTACGGTACCCATCTGCTGAAGTGAAGAAACAGATTGACAGAGCCAGAAGAGTACCCAGAAGTTACCTACTACAGGACAGGCCCAACAAAGAAAAGAACAGAACGTCACTAGCCATCACCTTCAGCCCCCAACTAAAACCTCTCCAACGCATCATCAAGAATCTACAACCTATCCTGAAGGACGACCCATCATTCTCACAGATCTTGGGAGACAGGCCAGTCCTTGCTTACAGACAGCCCCCCAACCTGAAGCAAATACTCACCAGCAACCACATAACAGAACCACTAACCCAGGAACCTATCCTTGCAACAAAGCTCGTTGCCAACTGTGTCCACATATCTATTCAGGGGACACCTGAAGGGTGTCCACCTTAGTAGGGCCTAATCACATCAGCCACGCTATCAGAGGCTCGTTCACCTGCACATGAACCAATGTGATATATGCCATCATGTGCCAGCAATGCCCCTCTGCCATGTACATTGGTCAAACTGGACAGTCTCTACGTAAAAGAATCAGACGTCAAGAATTATAACGTATCAGACGTCAAGAATTATAACATTGAAAAACCAGTCGGAGAACACTTCAGTCTCTTTGGTAACTCAATTACAAACCTAAAAGTGGCAATTCTTCAACAAAAAAACCTTCAAAAACAGACTCCAACAAGAGACTGCTGAATTGGAATTAATTTGCAAACTGGATATAATTAATTTAGGCTTGAATAAAGACTGGGAGTAGATGTATCATTACACAAAACTATTTCCCCATGTTTATTCCTCCCTACTCCCCACTGTTCCTCACAGGTTTTTGTCAACTGCTGGAAATGGCCCACCTTGATGATCACTACAAAAGGTTCCCCCACCCCCGCTCTCCGGCTGGTAATAGCTCACTTTACCTGATCACTCGTGTTACGGTGTGTATGGTAACACCCATTGTTTCATGTTCTCTGTATATATAAATCTCCCCACTGAATTTTCCACTGCATGTGTCCAATGAAGTGAGCTGTAGCTCACGAAAGTTTATGCTCTAATAAATTTGTAAGTCTCTAAGGTGCCACAAATACTCCTGTTCTTCTTGCGGATACAGACTTACACGGCTGCTACTCTGAAACCTGTCATAAGTGACTGAGTTCAGGTCCTAATAGGTTAAATGAAACGTTTTTATTCATCAAGCCCTAAGAGCAACACTGTATCTTCACTGAGTTATCTACATTCCTATAAAATAAACCAAGCTCGAATTAGAGCAGCCACACTGCAAAATAACACTCAAAAAGCTCACTAAAGCTTATGCTCTAATAAATTTCTTAGTCTCTACGGTGCCACAAGTTCTCCTGTTCTTTCAGTCATTTATGATTCTGTATATATTCTGGAGCAGTTGGTGACACAGTACCTCAATGTAGCAGGGAGCTGCTTCTTTTACCGTGCTTTGTGGGAGGAAAAACATTGGTTTTAGCAATGTTTGAAGACTCTAAGGAATTGGCGTAAATTAAATTGATATAAGGTACTTCTCAAACTGAAGTAGCTTATACACAAGAGGATTACTTAAACTTAACTAGTTTCTAGACAATACAATTTCCTTATGTAAACAAGGCATTAGTCCTTCACTTTAAAACAGATACTAAAGAGTTTTAGTTTTTCCAAAACTGAATATAGGATCAGAGCTTTTCTGCTATTGGAAGGAAGTGGTTTGGCAGGGCAAATTGAGAATATCAGTTAATGACCTTACAGAAGCTATCTTAAAGGGGCTGCAAAGAAGTTTAAATTTTCAGTTTGCTGTACAGGACTAGGTATATCTATACCACAACTTTGGAGGGTAGACTTATGAATATGCAAAATGAGGTGGAATTGGACAGTGCCAGGAAGGTGAGTTTTCTCAGACTCCAATTTTTCCTGGCATGCGGGTAATCATTTCAGTTATTAATTTTTATATCCTTCCTCTTTTGATGGCAGGCTGGGGAAGGGGATGGTGGCAGCTCAGGAGTAGAAGTAATTGAACCTCAGAATTTCAATTTTACAGGAAATTTGGACATTTTGAAATTTCTCACAAAAGGTGAATTTCCCCCATTGTGTGTCTGAAAGGAAGTACGCTGATTGAAATTGACTGATTCTGTTAAGTTTCACTGTGACCCACCACTAAATAGGGAGTGAAACTGCCCAGTTGGGTCAATTTCATTGCTGCCCTTCCCTCATAGGCTCAGTGAAACTGACAAAGAATCAGGTCAAATTCAGTCGGCAGCTGCTGAGTCTTCCAGGGTTTGTGGCTCTGGGACAGTCCACCATGCAGAATGCTCTGGAGTTGAGGACCCCCAGGCTTTCAAACTCCTAAAGCCACCTGACTCCCCGGGTGTGAGAATCAGGCAGCTTGGGAGTCTGGAAGTCCTATGTATCCCTGGCCCTAATCTGTATGGTGAGACTGCCCCACAGCCAAGGACTGTGGAAGCCCTGGGATCCCTGGCATGAGGACACTCCATATGGTGTAACTTCCCTGTAGTTGTGGACTCTGGATGCCTGTTCCAGGATTCCAGTTCCGGTGGCAGGGAGCCTGGAAGCCCTGGTGGGGGTGCAGTGCTGTTAATCACCTCCGGCTACACAAGACTGTGGCTTTGGTCAATGTGAAGGACAGAATGGATGGTTTTGCAGCAATGATGTTCCCCAACTGCGGTCCCTGATGCCATGGGATTCCAAGCCCTGGGGCTGTTTTCCTGGAGTGGCTGTCCTGGAGCTCTGTGTCCTGGGATTGCCAGCTCTATGGTTGGTTGTTTGGTAAAAGCCCCAAGAAGCTCGTACAAAATCCCTGTTTCTCAGAATATTCCTGACCAGATCTGTTCACCTGGAGCCTGCTCTGGATCAGGAAAGAGACTACCAGAAAGTATTTCCTCTTGGGCTCCAAAACCAATCCATATCTCTCCCTCTGCATGTGACCACTGAAGACGTGGTCGAACTGAAATGGAAATGCCCTGAAAATCCAAAAGCTTAGCTAGAACGCTTGGACTTTCCATAACCCCTACAAAAGTCGAGCAGATTCACCTAAATTGAATTTGACCTTAATTCATATTTGGCCTGGTCTATACTACACATTCAACAGTCATTCTGCAACTGGTGAGCCTGTAGTTGAAACTCTTTGTTGCAGTTGCTGGTGTACAGCTTCATGAGCCCTGGGAGCCAAGGGGTAGGTTTGTTTTTTCCAAGATCACTTTTGGCATGTCAACATTCCCAATGGTAATTGACTGATTGGGAAAGAAAGTCCCTGCTTGCAACTTTCTGAACAGTCCTGCGTTCTTAAAGATGTGTGTGTCATGCACCTTCCCTGACCAGCCCTCATTGATGTTGGTAAAGTATTCCTAGTGATCCACCAGCACTTGCATTACTGTGGAAAAGTAGTCCTTTCTGTTGATGTACTCTGTGGCAAGGTGGTCTGGTGCTAGAATAGGGATGTGTGTGCCATGTATTGTAGTTCAGAAACTCCAGTGCTGCAGAACCAACCACTAAGTCCTGCATATTTCTTCTCTACATCTTTAAAACCTGAAGTATTTAAAAAAAAAAAGTCTGACTCACTTTTTATTGGAAAGAAAGATAAAGTATAGGATTGAATTGGCAGAATCCATTTCTTGTTTTCTGTTTGTCGAGGTAGTTTAGCTATACAATTCTGTAATATTATCACCTGAGTCACATATCCTTATTTTGGTTGGAAATTCATATGACTGAGTGAAAAATAAGCAAAGGCCATCATGTTCATTGTTTTGAGGGGATGGGAGAAACTATATAATAGATACTGTTCATTCTCTCTCTCTCGCTCTCTCTCAACTACAACTATTCTTAGAAAGCCAAGACTGCGGAGACATACTCTATTTCTTAGACCAAGCCTACGCAATAAACTTGCATCTGCATAACTGTCGCCCAGGATGTGAAAAATTTACACTTGAACAATGTAGTTATACTGACTTAACCGCTGGTGTAGACAGCGCTATATCAATGGGAAGTCTTCTCCTGTCAACATAATTCACCTCCGTGAAAGGGGGTAGTTAAGTACACCAATGAGAGAAGCTCTACTGATAGTGTAGTAGCATCTTCACTGAAGCGCTGTGCAGTGCAAGTGCACCGATAGTTTAAATATAGATCTGCCATTAGGGTGCTTATCCATGTCTGGTTTGACAAGTGTTGACAAAACGGTTCAGAATAGAAAGATGATAAAATCCAAAATGTTTAACTTTTGTTCATATATATTGAATTGTTAATCTACTACTCAGTCAGCAGGAACAGAGGTTTTGGCGGGAGAGAGACAATAAAATGCATCTAGCTTTTATTTATCAGTTTTTTAAAGCAGATCTTAGTGTTAAGCGAAGAAATATTTAAAATCCCAATGCTCCCTGTAAATTACATTATGAAAGCTGAAGCTTTATACAAGACAGTTTTCTTTAAAAATATTTAGTGATCTTCAGTTTGTGGAAATAAAGGTAAATAAGCACCTAACGTTCTGCAGGAAAACATATACTGATTGTAGTCTGAACCAAAAATTTCACAGGAGTTTGAATACCTCATTCATAATTACCTTGATTTCACATTACAATCACTTGTTTTTTGTTCAGATTCTGTGAACATCAGAAAACTAGAATGGCCATCCTGGGTCAGACCAATGGTCCATCTAGTCCAGTATCCAGTCTTCTAGCAGTGGCCAGTGCCAGATGCTTCAAAGGAAATGAACAGAACAGGGCAGTTCTCAAATGATCTGTTCTGTCATCCAGTTCCAGCTTCTGTCAGTCAGAAGTTTAGGGACACCAAGAGCATGGGGTTGCATCCCTGATCATCTTGGCTAATAGCCAATGATGGACCTGTCCTTCATGAATTTATCTAATTCTTTTTTGAACCAAGTTATAGTTTTGGCCTTCACAACATCCCCTTGGCAATGAGTTCCACAAGTTGACTGCATTGCATGAGTAGTACTCCCTTTTTGTTTGTTTTAAACCTGCTGCCTATTAATTTCATTGGGTGATCTCTGCTTTGTGTGTTATGTGAAGGGGTAAATAACAATGACCTTTTCACTTTCTATACACCATTCATGATTTTATAAACCTGTATCAGATCTCCCCTTAGTTGTCTCTCTTCTAAGCTGAATAGTCCATTTTTTTTTTAAATCTTCCCTCATGTGGAAGCAGTTACATCCCCCTAATAATTTTTGATGCCCTTTTCTGTATCTTTTCCAATTCTAATACACAATATCTATATTTTGAGATGGGGTAAACAGAACTGCAAGCAGTATTCAACATGTCTGCATATCATAGATTTATGTAGTGGCGTTATGATATTTTATAACTTATTGTCTATCCCTTTCCTAATGGTTCCTAACATTCTATTAGCTTTTTGACTGCTGCTGCACATTGAGTGGATGTTTTTCAGAGAACTATCCATGGTGATTTCAAGTTCCCTTTCTTGAGTGGAGAAAGTTTGTAGCACTGGTTTTCAGATACAACAGGCAGCAGTATCGTTCCTCATCTTCATCTTTGTATTTCAGCCAGAGGTGTCCTTACCAACAGGAACAATCTCCTTCAAAACAACAGAGGAGAAAGAGGTTTTAGCTTCATCCTAAAAATAGACACAATTTCGTTTTCTGCTCCAGGCTTTAGACCACCACTTTTTTTGTCATGAGACACGAGAGCTACAAACCAATCTTAGATCAATCTACTTCCTCCCCCACCTTTGGAGATCAATTCTCCTATTATTTCAGCAATTGGAATACCATCATCACAGACAAGTGGATCCTAGAAATAATGCAGGAAGGTTATTCTATACAGTTCAACTTCATTCCTCCCCCAACCCTTGTCCCTTCTCTGCCCTCTCATGAAAACCTACTAAGAATAAAAGTTTGCTTTTTATTGGAAGCAGAGGCCATCAAGAAGGCACCAGAGATATTCAGAGGAAAGGGATTTTACTCTAGATACATTCTGATCCCAAAAGAATAGGAAGGTCTGCAAACTATTTGGAACTTGTAAAAGCTCAACTCTTTCATCAGAGAGGTCAGTTTCCTGAATTTTTCTTGCATCTGTAATTTCCCTCCATGTCTACTCAAGATTGGTTTGGACCTCTCGATGTGAAAAATGCATATTTCCACATACCTATCATATCTTCACATACTGGCCAGGGAGGATCATTACGGGTCCTCCCCTTTGGCATTTCTATCACTTCTCATGTTTTTACAAACTGCCTCTCAGACATGGCAGAACATCTGAAGAGACAGGATATTTACATTTACTTCTGTTTGGATGACTTCACCACTGGAGTCTCTGATCATCAGCATGGACTGCACATGTTCACTTTTGAGAAACTGGGACTCGGAAGAAATCACACTGTCTTACACAGGGAGTCCCTTTTGTTGGTATGATTCTGTATTCCCAAGCAGGAAGAACCTTCCTTCCAGAGGAAAGATTCTTCAAGATTCAATCTGCCATTCTCAAATTTCAAGAGAGTCCTTGCCACTTCTGTTCTTCCTCAGGCTGATGAGTCTCATGGTCTTGACATCATATGTAATCTTATATACTCATCTCAGAATGAGAGCTCTACAGTGCTTGGCTGGCAGAACATTGTCTGCCAAATTTAGACATAGTTGAAGCTAACTCTCCCAAAATTGCTCCTATCCCTGTGGTGGACATGAAACTACAACATCCTGAAGGGAGTGGCATTCAATTCTCCACAACTATCATATGTGCCCAGCCTGGGATGGAAAACTCACTTCAACAACCTAACAACTCATGGTCACTTAGACTGTGTCTACACTGCCACTTTCAGCGCTAAAACTTTAGTCATTCAGGGGTGTGAAAAAAAACCTCCTGATCAACAAAAGTTTTAGCACTGAAAAGCGCCAGTTTAGACAGCGCTTTATCGCTGGGAGCCCTGCTCCTGGTGATAAAGCTACTACCGCTTGTTCGGGGAGTTCTTTAATCACTGGGAGAGCTCTCCCTTGGCGATTAAAACATGTCTATACTGCCCAGGCAGCGCTGCTGCAGCTGCGCTGTAACACGGGCAATGTAGACTTTTCCTTGAAAAACAACTACATATGAATGTATTCAAATTGAGGGTAATCCATCTGGCTCTCAAATAGTTTCTTCCTCATTTACATGACAAGATAGTCCAAGTGGTTACTGACAATGTAAGAGTTATGTTTGATGTGAACAAATAGGAAGGGGGTCATTCCATACAACCGCAAGGAAGCTGAGGAAATATGGGACTGGTGCACCTATGGCAATACTTTTCCCTATTGCCAAACATCTGGCAGACAAAACAACCATCCAACAGATCAACTCAGCAGGGATGTCCCCACCACCTCCCCCAAAAGCTATATGAATGGTCTCTAAACAGATCAGTGACAGAAGATGCTTTTGCACTCTACTTCTAGATGACTTAAGATCTTTTTTTAAATTCCCATCTAAGGTGGTAAGTGACTTCCATCTTAACCAATTAATTAGTCTACCAGTATTCTTTGCAAATCTCATGTGCACTTGGGTTAGTCAAAACTCTGCATGTAAGATGCTAAAAGGGCATTCACATTTTATTTAAATGGGACTAAAGACTTTAGGAAGTCCCCCAACTACCTTTCTTAAAAAGATAATAGTAAGGGTCAGGCTATTTCATCACAACACTTGTTCAAATGAGTTAGACTATGTATTGAAGAGTGCTACAAACTAGTCACATTCCACTAGGGCTAAGGCAGCTTCTGTGGCAAGAATATAGTATATATACTCATTCAGATCTGCAATGCTATTACATGGACCCCACATTCACTAAAAATTATTCATGATTTAACATCTGGAGCAATGTGAAATTCTAGTAGCAATTCAATTTACTCAGTCTTATTGGTGGAACACTGTTAAAATTCACCTTAATGGCATTTGTAGTAATAATATGCCATGTTGATTCATGTACAGTAATGGAAAGAGCTATTACTTTCCATTTTATTGCATTGCTGTCTAATACGTGATATGTTATATTATGTAATGAAAAATTCTGTTGTGATATTAATGCATACGGGAGCAGAGTTAAAGTTAATGTGGGAACTTCAACTCTGAATTTCCTAATTTTTGTGAGAATAAAATCTTAAGTTTAATAAGGTACTGATGGTTTCTATTTAAAAGAACATTAAAGGTGGAGAAGAGTGAAATGCCACTAAAACTGTAGGAAGAGGCTATACAGGAGAAGAAATAACTTGGTTGCATCCTGGTATAAAAAAGATGCTTGTTGTACAGATTCTTTTCTGGATTCTCACTTTCCAACCACCCACCCTCCCCACAGGATCCTAGAGCCCAGTTGGAGCCCAGAAGTCTACACAGCAATGAAACAGCCCTGAAGCCCAAGCCCCAAGTTCGACTTTAAGTTCTGTCCCCAGAAGGGTGCATTCTGTTAATCTTGCCTAGTATTACCTGTGAAGTCCGAGGCAGAACTAGGGATAAATACTTAGTCTTGCCTTGAGTGCAGGGGACTGGACTAGCTGACCTCTTCAGGTCCCTTCCAGTTCTTTGATGACTCTATGATAAAGTGTTTCTTTCCTGGGACTCAATTTAATGCCATAAACACAAGAGCCCATTCTCTTCTTGCAACCTTCTAACTTGCTCATTGTCCATACAGTGCACAGAATGAGGCCGGGGGTCTTGAAATGCAATTATATACAATCAGGTTATTATCATCTTCTTTGCAAATCTCATGTGCACTCGGGTTAGTCAAAACTCCGCATGTGCAATGTGCCTTAAGTGACATGTGACCAGAGTTCATCACCAAATTTGGTCCGCTGGTTGGGTCATCAGCTTCCCCAGTCTGTGCTGTGTACTGACGGGGAGTGCGATGTGAACGCTGATCCATGCCCCCCCAGTCATATAAGACCATCATAATGTATATGCACAAGGGTGGAATGTTAATACTGGCATTTCCTAAGTTTTGAGTGCTTGAGGATTTTGCGAATATAGCATTCTTTTAATGTGTTGTGTGTGTATATGCATAGCTTTTTTTTTTTTTTTTTTTTTTAAAAAGCAAGTTGATAGACTAGATTTCATCACGTGGAATTTACACTCCTTCCCCACCTGGGGTCATACCAGCAAGGTTGGTTGAAATGGAGGGCCTTTAAATCTACAGCACTAAGCTCTGTGACTTGAGCTAAAGTAGCTGGTAGCTTTTGTAGGCTCTTATGCTTCATGTGCAGTAGCTGCTAAATGGGGATGCAACAAGTTTTATACTATTACTTACTCAATATCAGAGGTTATTGGGAACCAGAAATATTGGTTTCTCTTCCTGGTGTGGCAGGAGTGGTGTCTAGTGGTTAGACAGCATAGCTGAATGCATAGATTTGGCATGTTTATTTTGAAAGGCAGTGTGGCTAAATGGATGAACCTTGGGTCTGTCATATTAGAGACTTGGGGCCACTTTCTAGACCCTACTAAAACCTCTTCATGCAACTTCTGTGGTATACAGGAACTGTAAAATGGACAGAACTGCCCCCAGGAGAATTCCTATAGTTCAACGGCATTATAGGACTGGTGTACGTAACCCTTCACTGCTACCCCTTGCAGTTCATGGTGTTGGAGTGTGTCAGTGGTAGAAGAGACTTGTCAGGGACAGGAGGAAGACTGGCCATAACACACAGTGCTTTGAAAATTCTGGGCTGAGAAGAAGCCTGTTAGCAGTCATAAAAGGTTACCTAAATTAGAACAGATAATGGGTTTTGGATGTTCTCCTAAAAGATATGCTCTAGGAATTATTTTGGGACAATTCTATGGCCCGTATTATACAGGAGGTTAGACTAGATAATTACTATGATCCCTTCTGGCCTTGGAATCTATTAATCTAATTTAGCCTGGAAGCAGCCCAGATTCTAGGACAGACAAACATGGCTTAAAGCTGCCTTTTCTTTTCCCATACTACACCAGTCTTCTGAGAGTCACTGCATAGACTCTGGTCCCTGGGTTCTATTCCCAGTATTTCATAAGTGACTGTGCAACCTCTTATAAAATGGGGGGAATTATATTTGTCATCCTTCAAAGATAGAGGGTGTGGTAGCTTTCTCAGTAATAAGAGTGATGAAGTGCACAGAATATTATCAGTCAGTAGAAGAGAGAAGGGTGGAACTAGTGGTCTTTCCTGGTGCCCTGATGATGTGTTCCTATTTTACTGATTATCACAGTTCATGGAAACTGCACCCATATTTCCCCTCTATGGTCCAGCAGGGGCACCTGCTTTCAGACTTCTGACTCCCCAGCCATCACCTCTCATGGGTGGAGACATCTTCCTTCCTGACCAGGGTATTCCCAGACTGCACAGTTCCTTGTCTACACTGTTATTCCCTAGCAAAGTCAAATTGCCTAAACAGGCCTGCTCTGCTTTTCTCCGAAGCTATAAACAGTGTAACTGCCACAGCTATTTAGCTACAACAGAGCTCTTTCTAAGCAAGCACATTTATTCTTAAGGTAAAAAAAAACATTACAGAGAAAACATTAAAACAATAAAAGAACCTACCTACATTCTAATATTACTAGAGGTCATCCCCCACCTCCAGAAAGAGTTCTGGCCAGTTAAGGAATCATCATACTCTAGCCAAGGGGGTTTTCAGTGATTACTGCTTTGGCTCGGAACAAGCATATCCATGAAGCTATGAGTCACTTTAATCCAGTTTGAGTGGTTTTGATCTGGCTTCATGTAATCGGCAAACAAAATGTCCACTCCTCCTTGTAAAGTTTCAAAGACTAAGTTCTTGCATACCTGGAGGAGCTGATATTTATGTTCGTCTCCCTAGAGATTCCTGGAGAACCCACTAAACTTTAAAAAGCTTTAAAAAAGCTCATAGTTTCAGAAAATCCTCATGACATTTCCCAGGGTTTTACATTAGTCAGGTCTCCTCCCAGATGTTACCATTCCACAACAATACTAATTATTGGCATTTTTTAATACAATTAACTCCTCAAATACTTAAAATTCAGTAAGGGTTAACTTAATTCGGTAGGTTTTCTCCAGAATATTGCAGGAAATTGCCACACTGGCAATGACCAGCTAAATTCTTTGCTCTTTAGTTGCTAAAAAGCTTTTCAGTTTTTTGGTTTGTAGTTGAAAACTGACATTTCCTGTGGAAATTCCTATTTTGACTGACTCTAATAAAAACCTGTAAAAAATGATACGATCACTTTTTCTGTACATAATGTCATGCCAGCTTTTATGGTGTATTATTTCAGGCCCGATAGTGGGAGGAAGAGAGACATGCTTTTTTATCTTGTTCTTTGAGCCTGTAGAGAACAAGAGATTTTAGAGGCAGTGTGTGTATCTATGGGAGGGATTGATGCATGGTCTGCATCAGTTTCCCCTATCCTTTTCCATTCTGCCGCATAAATATATCATTAATGTGCTGCAAAGCAATCTAGTCCATTTCACTTCAGCCAGCATGTTAGTGCAATGTAAGGATGGGGATGTAAAAAATAAGGATGAGGGGAAGATCTCAGCCTCTTAGAGATTCAGCAGATCTCTGAAATAGGTTATAAGTATCTTCTTTTAAAGAAAAATCTGTATCATGATACCACTCGATATGTCAATAAATATATTCAGAGATGGGAAAATGAGTTGTACACATGTAGATGTGGTAGTAGGTGAACAGCAGTTTGTTTTTAACACACTTTTCACATGGTTATGCAAACTGATTACTCATGACATAAAACAAAACCAAAGCCCTAACAATATATAGTTTTGCTAAGCACACAGTTGATTCTTTGACTGCATATCCTCATAGAAGTGCTTCTCGCCTCTTCCTCCCCATGAAATATGGCTATTATAGTGGATTTTGGCCTGTGTGCAGTATGGTCATTGGACTTTAGATTTAAGAGAATTTACTTTGTAAACTTAATCAGGGGAGCAGGACTGTATTTTACTGTACATTTGTAAAGTGCGCAACACAATGCTCCTGTACTGCTTGTGGCTTCTAGGCACTCCCATAATACGAATGATGATAAGGGAGTGGTGTTGCGGGATGTGCTAAACCACTCCTCCTCTGTGGTTTTTTGTTTTTTGGCCTTTTTCTTCTTGCAAGTTGAGTTTATGCTGTCCGTGAACAAACTATGCAGCTATGATTGTCTCCAGAAAGCTGCGACTCTCTTCCTTGAGTTAGGACCCATAGCAGTTTTGGGGAAGGGGTGGAATTTACCAAAGGGATGTATGGCCTGTTTCCTCCCTGTTTTATATTGAACTACATTTTGCTTCATATAATCTTTTATTTCACATGATTGATTCAAAAAAAGGACTGTGGATTTTTGTATGTAGATATGATTTCAATAGTAGACGTAATATGCAATTGAAACTTAATGTGCTCGCTAAAAGCAATAATTTGCTAAAAAAACAGTATGAGCCATCAAAGTTGGAAGGATATATAGATATAGGCAATGCAGAGAAACAGGTGTAATTTTCATATTAGATGTTTATATTAAAAGTTAATTTAAAAGTATTTATTTTACTGTTTCCTTTCACTTAAATCTATTTCAATGATACTCCTTACAGTAGTAAGGTTTTGTTGAAAGTTGTTTAATATTAATGTTCTTTTTTCCTTAGGAAGCCATATTTTTGTCAAGATACTTTTCTATATCTGGTTTAGTAGCATCTGTACTGTGAGTTTTGATGTCTTACATTCTGGCTTCTTTGTTCATGGTGCTTTCAGTTCTTCCCTATTTTAATAAAAGTTTCTAGGATTCTACTTAATTGGTTTGTCACTCAAGGAGAATCAGAGCTTCAGGCAAATTAAGTGTGCAAGAAATTAGATAACAAAGAAATAGAGATTTTTGTCCTTATGTTGGCTCTGAAAAATCCATTATTCATCATCTTATTGTTTCTAAATACTGAAGTAAAATTTTCTAACACAATAAGAAAATTCCTTTAGAAATGGAATAAATTGCTTGCCAGTTCAAAGGCTGCATTTTGAAATCAAGATTACTAAACATGATGCAATCAAGCTGAATATTTAAAAGTGCAAACCTAGCTGGAAACTGATTTTTTAAAGAAAATATTTACTTGCAATATGATGATATAATACTTGCTTAATCGTACTTACTTTTTTATTATCATTTTTTTCTGTAAATATTACCACATTCACAAGAGCAGCTTTGATTTCTAGTTGTGCATATACATGTATTTCTTATTCTGACAAGATTGGGCTCTCACCCATAATTCTCTTCGGTTAATTCTTTCCTGTGAGATTTTCTCACTGAAGGAAAAAATCAAAGAAGAAAATATACAACACAATGTGGTCAGATAAACATTTAGAGTTTGGAAAAATAATAAAGAAATACTTTAAAACCATAATACACAGAATATTTTAGGATGTATCCTGAGTGAGATAAACCTTTGTACTTCATTTCGTGTATGAGCTGATCCTATTTGAAAATAGTTGCCTGCCTGACAGGTTATTCGAAATGTTGTATGCAATATTGTTGTAGCCTTTCTAGTCCCAGGATATTAGAAAGACAAGGCAGGTCAGGTAATATTTTTTTATTGGACCAACTTCTGTTGGTGAGAGAGAGACGCTTTCAAGCTTAGGCTGTGTCTACACTATGCACCTTTTAGCGACACAGTTGTGCTGCTAAAAGGCGCACAGTGTAGCCGCTATTTGTCAGCAGGAGAGAGCTCTCTTGACAACAAAAAAACTTCCACCCTCAGTGAGCGGTGGTAGCTTTGTCAGCAGGAGAGCTTTCCTGATGACAAAGTGCTGTTTACGCCGGTGCTTTTCGTCTGCAAAACTTGTGTTGTTCGGGTGCGTGGTTTTTTCACATCTCTGAACGACACAAATTTTGTCATTCACGTTCCAGTGTAGACAAAGCATACCTCACAGAGTTCTTCAGGTGTGGGAAAAGTACTCAGTGTCACAGCTAAATACAAGGTGAAACAGATTGTTTAGCAAAAGAAGTTAGCACATATTTCAAGGGACCATTCAAGGTGAAGTGGCCTGTTAAGACCTCTCCAGGAAAAGGCAGCTGTAGGGGTTGCTGATGGGTTATAGATTGTTGTATAAGCCTTAAATCCAGTGTGTCTGTTCATTTCATGATTTTTTGTGTCTAGCAAAGTTATGAATTTAAGCTACCAGACTCGTCTTTTGAAAGTTGTGGAGGTTTCCTTGAGGATGAGGACTGACAGGTCAGATATGGAGTGATCACGATGTGAAAAGTGTTCTCCCACAGTTAATGAGGTGTTCTTGTCCCTAAGTGACTTGCTTCCACATTTCAGTTCTGTCTATTGCTGCTTCTCATTCCATTTGACCTGCAAGTCTTAGCTTCATCTTCGAACTGCTGTGGTATAGTTGTAAATTCATATATACGTAATCTGGAGCACTTACCCAGTTCACTTCCATAGTCACTCTTTTGATCCTAAGAATGGGAATGCTGAGTCAGACCAATGGTCTATCTAGTCCTGTATCCTATCATCTGACAGTAACATCTGACCATGCCGACCTTCAGAACATCCCCTGTCAACATGATCTGCAGGTTTACTGTGCATTGTATGAAGAAATAATTCCTTTTTTTTTTTTTATTTTAAACCTTCTGCATATTAATTGTATCGGGGACCCCTCATTCTTGTGTTATGTGAAGAGGTAAATAACACTTCCGTACTCGCCTCCATACCATTCATGATTTTTTAGACCTCTGTCATATCCTCCCCCCCGCCCCAGTCTCTTTTCTAAACTGAACAGTCCAAGTCTTTTTAATCTCTCTTCATTTGGAAGCTGTTCCGTACTTCCAATCATTTTTGTTGCTGTTCTCTCTACTTTTTCCAATTATAATATATATTTTTTGAGATGGGGCAACCAGACGGTATGGAGTATTCAAGGAGTGGCATTATGAGATTATCTGTCTATCTCTTTTCTAATGGTTCCAAACGCTTTTTTGACTGCTGCTGCACATTGAGCAGATGTTTTCAGAGAACTATCCACGATGACTCCAAGATCCCTTTTTTGAATAATAATAGCTAATTTTGACCCCATTGTTTTGTGTGTATAGTTGGGATTATGTTTTCAAATGTGCATTACTTTGCATTTATCAACACTGAATTTCATTTGCCATTTTGTTGGCCAGTCATTTAACTGTGGGATCTTTGTAACTCTTCACAGTGAGCTTTGGGCTTAACTATTTTAAGTAATATAGCATCGTCTGCAAACTTTACCTCCTCATTGTTTATGCCTTTCCTGAATCATTTATGAATATGTTGAACAGTATAGATCCTTGGGAGATATTGTGATATACCACTTTCCATCGTGAAAACATCATTTATTTCTACCTTTTTGTTTCCTATCTTTTAACTGGTTATGACCCATGAGAGGACCTTTCCTCTCATCCCAGGTCTGCTTACTTTGCTTAAGAGCCTGTGGTGTGGACTTGGTCAAAGTCTTTCTGCAAGTCCAAGTACACTGTATCAACTGGATCACTCTTGTTCGCATGCTTGTTGACACTCTCAAAGAATTCTAATAGATTGATGAGGCATGATTTCTTAAAAAAGCCATGTTGTCTCTTCCCCAACATATTGTTTTCATCTGTGTATGCTAATTCTGTTCTTTCCACAACCAATTTAGTTTCAACCAATTTACCTAGGCATGAAGTTAGGATTACCAGCCTGTAATTCCCAGGTTCACTTCTGCAGCCTTTTCTTAAAAATTGGCTTTACATTAACTATTCTCCAGTCATTTGGTACAGAGGTTGATTTAAGCGATGGATTACATAGCACAGTTAATTGTTCTGAAGAAATTCAAATATAAAATTGCAGAACTCTTGGGTGAATATCAGCTGGTCCTGGTGACTTTACTATTTAATATATAAATTTGTTCCGAAACCTTCTCTATTGACCTCTCAGTCTGGAACAGTTCCTCAATTTATCTTGTCTTTAGTTAGATTCTTTACCTGTATTGCACATCTGCCTTAGTACGGCCTGCTACCCTTGCTCCATTTTGCATTCTTTCTTAGATCTCCAATCCTACATTGTATGCAACTTCTTAGATGATACTTCACTACCTCCCTCTCCTTGGGTTGATTCAGTGGTCTCTTTTATAACTCTGCTCTCGATACCTTTACTGTCCTCTTTAAATGATGCATTTGTCCTAAAACATCCCAGTTTTTGTTTACACTTTGTTTACTTCCTCTATTCATGTCCTGATGCTGTCAGATGCCGTCTTCATTATACAGATTTGTTTTTTCTCTTTAACATCTTCTTTGCCAGATAACGCTATTTTCCCGTTCTACTAACGTCCTTCAGTTGTTGGTTCTTCCTACCACTCTGGTTTGACTCAGGTCTTTGTCCTCGGATATTTCTGCTTTACAGTCCATTCCTGGGCAACCTCGTTCATTCTGTGGCTTCTTCTGCTCCTGATGACTTGTAGATCTCCAGGCTTGACATCTCTTCCAACTGCTGAATCTCATCTTCATTTTCTCCTACAATATCTTGTTGCAAACTCAGCACAAAAATTGAACCCCTTTTCCCACTCATCCCGTTCCAGTAACTTAATGGGAATTTTTTTTACTACTTTTCTCACATATATGCTTTTTATTAATTTCTACCATGCTCTTCCTCTCAACAGAGGTTCTCAAACTTTATAGCAAAAAGAAAAGTTTTGTAGCACCTTAGAGTTGCTACAATTGCTATAGAGGACAGATTTTTTTTTAATCATCATCAATGGGAAATGAAGTGGTTGACATAATTAAAAACTGTAGGGAAGTTGTTCATAAGATAATATGTTAAGATGGGTTAAGATAACTGCTACAAAGTTTCAGAGTAGCAGCCGTGTTAGTCTGTATTCACAAAAAGAAAAGGAGTACTTGTGGCACCTTAGAGACTAACAAATTTATTAGAGCATAAGCTTTCGTGAGTTACAGCTCACTTCATCGGATGCATCCAGTAGCTCACGAAAGCTTATGCTCAAATAAATTTGTTAGTCTCTAAGGTGCCACAAGTACTCCTTTTCTTTTGGGTACTCTACTGGCTCTGTCAATCTGTTTCCTCACTTCAGCAGGTGGGTATTGTAGTTGTAAGAATGCTTGATAGAGATCTATATTGATCACTCTCGTTAGTGTGTATGGTAACACCCATTGTTTCATGTTCTCTATGTATATAAATCTCCCCACTGTATTTTCCACTAAATGCATCCGATGAAGTGAGCTGTAGCTCATGAAAGCTTATGCTCAAATAAATTTGTTAGTCTCTAAGGTGCCACAAGTACTCCTTTTCTTTTTGTGAATACAGACTAACATGGCTGCTACTCTGAATTCTTTTAAAGTATACTCGAAAGCTTACTGTTCTCTTTTAGTTGTTTCCCCCTCAATATTAACCCCAATAATTACCCAGAAAACTGTGAGGTTATATTTAGCCACTGATTTTTCAACCAGGGTTTAAGTTTGTGTGTCGTGTTGCTTTCTTTCTTCTCCATTAGAATTTCAGGTCCTCTCTGAGCTATCTGAAAAACTAGTGAAATGGGAACATAAAAATAACAAAGGAGGTTGAGCCAGCTAGTGGAAGGGACTGTTAGTCAGACTGAGGCTTTGTCAACACTGCCAATTGAATGACAAAGCTTTTGTTGTTCACAGGTGCTTAAAAAATCCTCCCCCTCCCCCACCAGACACAAGTTTTGCCATGGCAAGTGGCAGTGTAAATGGCTTGTTGTTGGTAGGAGCCCCCTTTCACCTAGGGGGTGAAGTATTTTGATGGCAAAAGTGAGGATAAACTGTGTTTACACTGCCCGACTTCCAGCAACACAGTAGTGTGGACACTGCCATGTCACTAAAAGTTGTGTAGTGTAGACAGAGCCTCAGTGTTGACATCTTTTAAACCAGAATCTGTAGTGTTATAGCCCTTTTCCAAAGCTTTGACAGCACAAAAGGGTTGAAAAGCAGCTGGGTTTGGGCTGAGAGTTTCCCCCTTTGTGGGTTAGCTCTCAGCTGGTACTACTTGGTCCTAATGGTAAAGAGCAGGGAGGGGCTCAGACGCATCAGGCACGGCCATAGTGCTGTGCTTGGCTATTCTTAGCTTGTGTATGGTCCCTTGGGACTCATTGCAAGCTAACGAGTGCTAGAGCAAGTCCTCCGAGTAAGATCCACTTTAAAAATGTCAACTGTAATAGCCTTCCCCATATCTTTTCTGAGCACAGTGGATACTCAGCACTCCAAAGAATCTGGACGTTGTTATTTAACACCTTTTATATTCAGTGATCTGACATTTTGGATAAAGAAAACTTTTGTTAAAGATTTAATATATGTGTTGAATTAAGGTGTTAAAGCTCACAAGAAAATCCTGAGACAGCATAACCTGTATTTGTGTTAGAAGCAAAGAAGCAAAAAGAAAGGCCCATGTTAATTGAAAATAACATAAAGTATTTAACAGATCATTTAAAAATATGACATAGTGAATTGAGCTATATAATGGCTATATACTATACTATGTGCTATATAAGAAAAAGGGAACGGAAGGGGAAAATAGTATGTCTGCATATTCCAATTAGAATGTTGTTGAAGCATATTTTAGACATTCTCCTTTCTACCATACCTTAAATGAATGTGAAATGCTGTGATTCTGTGTGATTGGCTGATTTTTTTTTTCACTGCATATTGGGCTTAAATTTTCTGTGGTCTCTCTCAAGTTCATTTACTTGGAGAGGAAAAAGCAACAACCCAAAGACAAAAAGGTACCATGCTAAGAGTATGGAGATACTATTTTGTTTCTCTGTCTCCATTTTAATCTCAGTTCTCTATTCCCCTCACACTAGAAATATTCAGTGATAGGAATAGGATGAAGGTAGATGACAATAAAATGGTTTAAAGTTCTTGTAGAAATCATGTTGGAGTGCATATTTGAGTTTGCTTAATCTTAATTTTATTAGAAGAACATGCAGATATTTGAACACTAAGTAACTCAGTTAAGCAGAAACTACTATTAGGTAGTTTTAAGCCTCCAGACTCAGTACTTAATCACAATGGTGAATAGTTATTCATGCTTACTGTATGATTAGAATTATTTTTAACTCCCAAGTGCAGTAGCTCAGGTCTACTCAATACTACAAGTTAACTTTTGTCAGTGAAATCAACGTACAGTGCCAAGTAGTATCATTTACAAATGTAGTAGTGCTTGACTTCTACTTCAGATGCTAAAGCAGTTGACAGTAATTTGCCTTATAGTTTGTTAGCATTCCTTCATCCAGTCTCTGTTGGCCATTACATGCATGGAACCTGTTAGTTTGAAATTACAGTATCTTTTGATTATATACTGTGTGTACTCCTACCATACATGTTGAAGGCTGACATTAATGTTGATTAGAATTACTAGTATCTAAGAAGATTATCTAGTTATTTGAATACTATAATTTATAAAGGCAACTTTGTAAAAGGAGGGATTAGATTCATCAAAAAAGATTGAGTTATAATTTGGGATTTGTCACACTATTTTTCTTCATATTTTCATACCAATGAAAGGTAATGAAAGTGGAGCAAAATCTTTCAAAGTACAGAACCTCTTTGATATCTGGGTACAAAAGTCAATGTTCTGCCTTATAACTTTTTTTTGCATCATTCAGTGCCTATTAAAGAAAGGATCATAATCTGCTTAGTTTACTTTTGTGATAGACGGCATAGGGGTATCTATTGTGATTCACCTGCTATTGCAAAACGACTTTAATTTTCTTTGCAACCTTTTAAGACTTAAAATAAGATACATGTGTTTACTATAGGTAATGATACTGAATTGATATGGTATGTAGAAATTGTGGGCCAGACGCAAAGATACTAATGGAAGTAAAAATTGTATGCTAATGAAGTGCTTCTAACTTGCACTTGAAAGAGCAGAAAGGGGGGTGTATCAGGAAAGCAGCTAATGAGGTTATAAGGAAATGAAATGAGCAGGCAGGGAGTACCTTATCTGACACTCCAGTCTACACTGACATGTAACTGAATGCCACTATTTGCATTTCCTCTGAATTTTTACCTACTAAATTGATGCTATTGACAGCATTGTTAAACATAAAAAAATTATATAGTATAACACATTTTTAAATTGGCCTTTGAAAGTATGAAGTTGGATGTCTGAAGTCTTAAACATTTTTATTTATGCAGCTCTGGATATTTATACAGTGTTTAGCAAACTGTGGATAAGGCATTCTGCGTACAACAGTTTATAATACCAGGGTAGTTGCTGACCAATGTGAGATGTTCTTTAAAAGACAGATAGTGTAACTCAAACCAAAATAGGGCAAACATTTGATTTGTGAGAGTGTGTTGAACATACGTGTCGTATGCAAAAATTGAAATGATTTTTTATTATAGAACTCCAAAATAATGAAATCTGAAACATATCCCTTGGATTTAAGACCAATCTTCAGAATTTCATAGATAGTCAATATACCGCTATTATACCATCTACCTTTGTTTAATGCTCTTATTTAACTTCAACAGATACCAAGTGGAAGATGAGTCCTCCCTTTTGGATGAAATGCCACTAATGATGTCGGAAGAAGGCTTTGAAAATGATGAAAGTGATTACCATACTTTACCAAGAGCCAGAGTTTCTCACAGAAAGAGAGGCTTAGAATGGTTTATCTGTGGTGGATGGAAATTCCTTTGTGCCAGGTTTGTTGCATGCTGCTATTTGTTGTTATGTCATAGAATAAATTAAATGTTTTTAGTTTTATATGAATGTCCGTGTGTGTGTATAAATATGTGTATGTATATATGATATTGTGTGTGCACATGTATGTGCATAAAATTGATGTGGTGGTGATATTCATGTGATAAATTCTATTTATTATGCACATTTTTGACCACCTCATCTGTTTTCTGTCAATCCATTATTGCCACTTTGGAACTTAATATAACTTTTCAAACAGCTGCTGCAGTGCACCTTCCTTTTTTCTTAAATCAGCTTGCCAGAAAAAAATGTAGTGCTTTCCCCTAAAATAGATTAACCCCATACTTACACCTGTCAAGGGGCCCAGAATGGGCAGTATTCAGTGTTGGTCCTCACTTCCAGTTAAAACTCTACCTGGAGAGAAGATAGTAATATTTTCATTGATCTCCCTGACAGTGTTAATACTAATTTACTAACAGTGAGTAACACCTAGATTTGTTTGATGTTGGTGAAAAGGAAAAGTAAATTCATGCATTATAAGTTAACATTTCAAATAGAAGGTACATATAACTGATATCCCTGGAGTGAATAAAGTAGAATTAGCTCTTGTTACTTTACTGTTGTTTATTAGTCTCTGGTGCTGAATTCTTATGCCTTTGGTGGAGGCCCATCAGTAAATTACAGCATTGTATTCATTCTGTGCTATGTTACTTTGTTTATAGTAAAACTGTTTTTCCTCGTGTGCAACTTGCTGTGTGGGCAGATCCCTGTGGCTGTATGGAGCTCTGAAAGCTTCATGAAGGCTCTGTATGGGTGAAGGATTCATCAGCATATAACAGCTTGCAGAATTTCTGATGATGCTTTTGAACCATGCTAAATAATAATTACCACTCACACTGTGGAGTTACATAAGTTTACATTCTAACCCTTTATTATAGCTGTTCATACACTTAAGTAACATTCACGTTTTGGGCTGAAAATTTCCAGGCTGTCTCTCCTTTCAGATGAATTTTTTTGAAAGGTTGAGCCAAAATGGTTTAGCCATTTTTGTGAGGGCTATTGCATATGTGTGTGTGGGAAATATTTTATGAAGTGTTTTTGTTTTATTTTTTCTACCTTCTTGAACACTCAGTTTTATGCATTTATGTGCAGTGCCAGTAGAATATTGATTAAGAACTTTAGTGCCTGTGGATTATTTTCAGTTAGTTAGTAAAACAAAGTTTTCAATACACCCCCACCCCCCAAAAAAGGGGGGGGAGGAGGGAGCAGGCCTCAGTGGGAGACAACAGCAGGCTGTATAGTGGGCAGCCTTGGAGTTGGATGGAGAGGGTAGGCTGGATCACTGGGTTGAGAAAAATAGCTTGTTGCTGGCAAGGGTGACAGCACTGGCTGTAATAAGTGGATAGTCAGTATCTGAGAAACAGTTCATGCACAGACTGGTTCAAACGAGACTGACAAAAGAACTGAACTCTGGCTGGGGGATTTGCAGGCCAGCTCATGATCCTTTCCAGGAGGGAGTATCCTTGGCATTAGTCCTAAGGAGCCCCTACTTTGTAACGCATACTGGGCTGCCCTTTTGGAATCTGAGTTAGTTGGTTTATCCTTTGTGACATTTTAAGACATTGTGACTAGAATATTTGTATTTCTTATTTTTGGCAGCCCTAACAAAGCAATCCTTGTTTACTTCATCAGGTTCTGTGAATATATATATAGGAACCCACTGAATGCTAGTGCTAAGAATGTCTACTGTAATTGCCTTTGAGTAACTAGTACACCAGCACACTACTAGATAGGTAGGGATTACTGTACCACCAAGGGTGCAGAGACACCCTGCAGTAGGGTCAGTGTCGTCATTATTTTGACAGGTTTCAGAGTAGCAGCCCTGTTAGTCTGTATTCGCAAAAAAGTGCCACAAGTATTCCTTTTATTATTATTTTGATTTGCTTAATGTGAGCTGTCCCTTCAAGAATAATGTATTGTAAACATTAACTGTGTTTAGGATGGAGATGAGTGTTAGAGATTTTTTTTCCTGTTTCCAGAGTGGCAGACCCAACTGTAAAACAATAAGGCTGTCTCTTACTGTGTGTTTGTATGATGCCTAGCACAATGGGGCCTTGATTTCATTTGTGTACTCTAGTGAGAGCTCCTACCACAGGGAGCAAAATCATTTTGGTCACTGTCAATTTATGAGATATAGCTCTGTAAAATTGTCACACACAAGCTTGAGGTGGGTATGGAGAGTTCAAAAGAGAGAAGACAGACCAAAAAAATTATTTTTTTAAAATTTCATAATTTTTGGGGCTCCACCTCTTGGTTTTTGAACTCTTGGGGTTTGCAATACTGAGCTTCTCAAAATTGCAAATATTTTTGTATGTCAAAAGTCTTTGATTACGGTCATCTTATTTGAAAATGTCTGAACTGTTTTTGCTCAAACTTTCAAAAATATCACTCTAGCAGAGAACAAATGTGGGAAATTTGACTAAGTTAAACGCATATGAATAAGTCCCTGGGCTTTGGAAACCCGTGGACAACCTTTAACTACAGTATAGAGTAGTTGCTAAGAGTGCTGACCATAATAGAATAGTGTACTTTATTAGGAAATTTGCCTGTTGTGGAGATGAATTTTTGCCTTTCCCATTTGTAATGCAATTCATGATTTTAAATGAGCTTTTTTCCTGTAGACTGTAATGTAACCAGTATAACTTTTGCTTATTTCTTTTTTTCATAATACCGTTAAAAAGAAAACAGTGATATAGCAGCTGTTTTGTGGATGTAATCATTTCCCCCTTAATTTACAAATTCTCTTCAAGCTTGTGAAATTATAATGGACATAAATCAATTCTCTGGAGTTCTTTGGGCTGGATTGATTTCTTTCTCATGAGATTTACATTCCACTTGTTATCAAAAAACACTTTGTCCCTATGAAAATGGTGCCATTGAATGGCATTTCCATATGAAGTGAAGGGGATATCAAATGCTCGGATTAATTTGGGCTCTAAGATGGCCTGTACACTTTCAATTAATCTGCAACGCATTTGTTATGCAGAAGCATGGGAAAATGCTGATCTTTAAGAATGACATGACGACTGTGTTGCTTTTGGCCTGATTACTGAAGCTACCTGTTGAGTACAATAATTACAGTATGTTTTCTTTGGAGAAGTAGTTTCTGCTACTTAAAACCTAATAAGGAATAGCTAACCCTTGCAATCTATGCAGAGCTTTTATGTTATCTTTCTATTTTGATAAAAATGCTGTTTTGAAAAAGCTACTGACAAGTAAGCTTGTACGGTAAAAGTAAGGAGAAGAAAAGAAACTTGTTGCATTAGGGATGTAGAGTTGGATTTTAGCTTTTGACTTACAGAAACACATGTAGTACGTGAAATAGTAGAGAGCCTTTTTAACATTTGCTGCTATTTTTAAATATAGCATTTAGTGAGTGTAGTGGGGAATTTATTTTTATTTCTTCAGACAAAGCAGTATAATTTTATGAACTGGGTTAAAAAAAAGATAGTTAATGGACATACCTAAAGGAAACTCCTTCTATTTCAACCCATCTGCTTATCATAGTTTTTGTATTGACACAACTGGGTTGGTACACTTCTGTCTTTCATCTTTTTTACATTTGCCTAATTTTGTTACTAAAATTTGTAGCCAGATGGTAAAACTCATAGCTAAATCTTAAAGAAAAGGTTTCCTGTATCTTCATAATTAGCATGTAACATCTTTTATTATTTAAAACTGTGTTTTATATTTGGTCTCCTGGAGGCTGAAATCTTTTAATTGTTTTTCATTCCTGGGAGTATTTACTATGTAGGTCTTTACAGAGGTCAGATAAACAAAAATACAAATATCAGGAACATATCATACCATCAGTCTTTGATTACAGTAGGGATCTTTGTTTAATCAGAATTTCATCTAAAAATGAACGTTATGAGATTACTTACATACATACTGCTGGCAATCAAATACATTAATATTGGAAAATGACTTGATCTAGTTGTTTAATTGATGAGCCCTTGAGATCTACTGCACAACATTTCTGATGACATAGGATGTTAATTTTAGCACTTATTAAATCTGAATTTTTGAATGTTTGAATACTGTCAGATTGTAAATATCCTTAAGGATCTGACGGATTTTTGACATGCATACAAGTCTGAGTTAATGTACTCCTAAACTACTTAGGACTCATGATGGCAAGATTGGACATCTTAAAGTCTACACATGAACTGACAGGGATTCCTGCTGTGGTTATAAATTGCACAGGGACTGACTGATTTTTAATCCCAAAGTACTAAAACTCATTTGTTCCAGAAACATTTAAAAATGGAACTGGCAAATCCATAATAATTTCCATCAGCTGAGACTTTCTTGCATCTGAAGGCTTAAAGCGTGCTTATCTCTATGTGCCAATCAATACTTGTTATCAGAAGTATCTCAATTGTTTCCCAGTCACAAACTTTATTCCTGTGTCTGTACTTTTCAGTATTTACCAAGCTGATGGTCATTATGGTGACTGCCTTCAGCTATCCTTTTTCCTACCATATAATTCAAATAAATAGTTTGAGAGCTTCCTTCTGCTCAAATGCTCTGTAGCAAGAAAGGGAATAATTCAGTTGCTTCATAGTCTGAAGCAGATACTGAGGGTTGCAAAAAGCCTTTAACATCTGAAGAAATCATACATCTAGAAATGAGGTTAAACACCAGATTAGGTACTGTGGTTTTTACAGACTAATTTTGAGAATTGATTCACACAATACAAACTTGAAGGCCAGTTAAAAAACGGAGTGTTTTCATCTATTAGTCATAGCGGTTCATCTGTTCATCTCTCCATGCACAAAATTACTGTTTGCCATAAAGTGTTCTCTTGGAATGTAACAAAACAAGTTTCATATACTGTAATGTGGGACTGTGCTCTAATTTTGTTCTTTTGGGTATATGCATTTCTTTGAGGAAGGTATTATTCAGAGAAAGGTGGCTCATCACTCCATGCTAACTGTTGCTGGGAAAACTATAAGGATAGGACTTGATCAGAAAGCAAAGCATTTATCCCTCCCCACTAGCATGGAAATAAAAAATGCATCGTATTTACTATCATCTTATTTTCTTATTCTTCAGTTGTGAAGTTTTCTGAAGATTAATCATGGTAATGTACTTACCTATAAACTCATCAGCTGTGCTTCTGTGCTAAAGTACTTCTTGTTGATTAGCATACTCTCTAAACCCCTGTATAAATTTTCATGTTTCAAAAGCCAGATTTATTCCTTGTCCAAAATTAGACTTACTTTCTTGAGTAAACATTTCAGAGGGCACAGCAGTGTCTCTTTAAATAATTTGGAAAAGTGGGGTGATAGGTATGACTTGCTGCTGTTGGTGTAAATCAGTTTTTTGTCAAGTTATTTGTGTTTGATTTTTTTTTTTTTGAAAAATAAAAGGAGAGAAAAAAAAAAGACAAGGGAGGGAAAGGAAAGAAAGGAAGGCGGGGCAGAAAGGAGAGACATCT
Source organism: Dermochelys coriacea (assembly GCF_009764565.3). NCBI lineage: Eukaryota > Metazoa > Chordata > Testudines > Dermochelyidae > Dermochelys > Dermochelys coriacea. Next base: position 105,388,011 of record NC_050069.1, read on the forward strand.
GTTTTCATCCACTAGAGGTTAATCAAAGATTTATAAAAAAATAAATAAATAAATAAACCAAATCTTTTAAAATTTGTCTGAGGCCCCTGTTCTCGAAACATTACCTGCTTGTTAGCTGCCAAGTCAGTCAAGCTGCTGTGCCAAGCTTCTATCCCTAGAGGTAGCCTGTTCTTCTATTTAAGCAATATGAGTCATTTGGCTGGAAGTACTGCTCTAGAGAACCAAGCTTTCTGTGATTTGGAGAGTTGCCCATATAACGGGACTCTCCCATAACGTGTGAGCTAGTGTGGCTTTGGGAGACTGCTGCTGTAGGATGCAAATCTGTTTTGGTAAAGTTCGTGCACTGTAACCTAAGTTGGGCACAGTGTGAATGAAATATAATTTAATGCTGACTCAACCTTAGTAACACATTGGGTGACAAATGAGATCCAATGAGGTCCAATTTATGCTTAAACAGTTTCTTGTAGCATTTATTTTGTATGTTTTAAGATAAAGCTGTTACCCCCCATGAATCACAGATACATGCAAAAAAGGAGAAGGCAAGAGAAATAACTGATCAAGTTACCTCTACTGGGGGATAGGGTGACTTTTTCAAATCTCTGGTCTCTGCTGTGTTCTTTGTCTGTGTCTTCTCCACTCTCTTGTTAGTCATAGGCCCTCTCAGAGGCCGGGCTATTTCCAGCTTTTGAGGCTCCTAGTCATAATAAAAATAAAAAATGATGACTCACAAAAACAAAATAAGGTACCAAAAAAAAGAGAGAGAGAGAGAGAGATAATTTGAATATTTTTTTATTTAACAAATGCTTTTCTAGCCTTTTTCTGTGCAAAAAAAAGTCTTTTACCAAATCACATCTCTTATTTGCTTAAATTTGCAGCTCTAAGCTGAGAGAGTGTGTCACATTTTGGTCCGATAGGGATGCGCATAAAAATAAGTTGCAAAACTTATCAAATGCCAAAAAATTAACAAATGTCTAAATTTGAGGCTCCCTTTGCGCTTGAGGCCCAGGTCAAATTGCCCTCCTGGACCCCCCTCTGATTGACTCTGGTCAGTCATTATCTTTTACACCCTGTTCCATAACTTTGCCCGGATTCAGTTACCAAGTTACCTCATTTCTGTACCTATCTATTCTGAACTCCTGGATAAAATGTTCTTATGCATTAAACACAATAACTAACCTAAACTAATACATTTTTTCTTACCCTACTAAAACTTACTTTTATTTGTCTACATCTATCTGCTGTTCATCCCACTTGCCATCCACTTGGTTTTTATCTTACTGGTTTGTTTTTGTTGCCTTGTTTTTTGTTTGTTAGTTTGTCTTGGCACCAGAAGTAAACAATTCCCTTGAGACATTCTGTTTCACCCTCCTATTTACACAGACGAAGGTTTTACAGACCAAGACAAAAATAAGGTTTCACGCAACCCTGAAGCTGTTTCAGTTAAATTCTGAAGAGCTGCATCAGCAGAAATACATTCAAAAGCTAAAATTCCTTTATTTTCCCAGAATATATATAATCATTTCTTTAAATTTGTTTTATTGATGGCATGGCAATCCGTGTTGTCTTAGGATCTCCCCTAATGGTTTTGTATCATAGGACTGGAAGGGACCTCGAAAGGTCATCTAATATAATCCTCCGGCATTCATAGCAAGACTATATAGATCAGGGCTGGCCCTAGCATTTTTCAGTCTAAGCAAACTGCAGTATTTATTTTTATTTCTAAAGCAGGATGATATTTTGCCATTACTTAAATAGCATACAAAGGTAAAAGATACAATCACCCCATCAACCTTACACTTTTACCAAAAATCCAGATGTAAATATGGAAGTACACAGTAAAGGGGGCGATCAAACTTAACTCTGCCCTGTAGTGTCACCTTGAGGGGAAAAATATGAAAGAATCTGTTGTCTTTAAAAATCATTTAATCTAATCTGGGATCACAAACAATAAATTTATGGACACAGCATGGTGTCAACAATCACAGCAAAGTAAAGGTTATTTTGGTGTATACGTATGTATTTCCATACTTTTAGTGTGTTAGGATTTCTTTAAATGTAGCCTTAATTCTGAATTTCCTTTGTTTGTACTGCTTGTTTTTGGAGATAATTCCAACTACCCTCTAATGGGTTTACTGTTGAAATTACTGGTAAATGCTCTCAAGCTTAACTCCATTTTAACTTAGTTTTTGGTCTTAAAATAACTGTCTGTCCTTATCAATTCCAACATTACAAGGCCAACTACATGCAGTTTCATTCATAATTGTTCCTGGATCTAAATGGAAAGGTCTATCAATTCGTTGGATGGGATGATTTGACAGAATAAAAAGTGAAATCTCAAGTGCAATGTGTTATGTCGTCCTAAAGAGGATAGGGGCTTTGGTCTTCTACATTTTTCCTTTTGTGCGTTGCTGGTGTACATATACTGGTGTATATCTTCTCCGTAAGTTCATTTGACCACAATGAAAAGCAAGTGGGTGAGTTACATCAAATCCGGTGAGTTGAAATGGCTTAGTCACCAATCTTTTTCACTTCTCTCCCATTACCTTTAGCTAGGTTTGGTCAAAGTTAAACAGAAATCAAATATTTCTCAGAAATTCTCTCTGTTTACACTTTTAAACTGGTATGATCCAGCAAACATCAGCATATGATAAATGTTTAATTGTAAACCTTATCAGTTATAGTACTTAATTATCCCTGCTATTCAAAAGAAAGCCTTTTTGAGTATTGTAAAATTACAATAATTACTCCAAAAGATTTTTTTCTCTCAGTGCATCCAAATTTACCATCTTACCTGCAGCACTCCATTTTATTTAGAGTTTCTGTGTGCAATTACCTTACTGAGGTTTGTGTCCTTTCTAATGATATCAGTGGTTTTGTACTGCTCAGTTAGCTAAATATCACAAAATGATTAATATTATTGCTATGCCTGGGAGAGAGAACTAGTTGTCACATCATTGAGTCTGGTAAGACTACTGCATAGATGTTTCTTAAAACATGGTCCAGTTCTATAAAAGACGCATATATGGCATCTTAAAATCTACTTGCAAGTAAACTGAAGTTCTTCTTGTATCTTCATGCATTCCATCTTAAGGGATATGGCACTCCCTAGTATTCAGTCCCAGAGTAGAGTATCCTTATGTGTATGGAGTGCTGCTCGGACCTCCCTTGGTTCCTTCTTCCCTGTGACAAAGGACATGAGGAACCTTCCTACTTTTCTAACCTTAGCAGATCTTCTCCTCTATCCTGCATAGTTTAATTTAGCCTTAGTTCGGTACCCCTTCTTCTCAGGAAACAGGACTCTTTTTTTTTTTTTTTTCTTCCAGGGCTGGCCTCAACCTAAAAAACTACATCCCTCTTACTTGTCCTTCCATCCAGAACGAGATGTTCATGTGCACTGTTTAATGTGTTTGAATGAGGCCCATAATCCTCCACTGAGGTTAGAAATTAATCTCCTATATTGAACCTTCATGTTGCGTTTTTCGGCGCAGGACCTTCCTTTTAATGTGCAGGTTCTGTTTCCCACTCCTTTTGAATCAGGGGAGAAACCTTACCAGCCTCCTCCCTCTCATCTGCCCTCTCTGCAGTTCCCTCTTGAATGGAAGAACCCCTTATAGAGGTCGGGGGCAGTAAATGCTGTAGCCTGCAACTAGGTTTTGAGCTGGGTTCCATTAACTATGGAATTTTTTTTAATTACCACTATTGCTATTCTCCATAAGAAATTTTTATTAGTATGTTTGTTTTATAATTATGGAGGTGCTAGCCATGTCTCCATAGTCAAGGTTAAGTTATTTTGCACTTAAAGAAGGGCTTGAGCATATTAGCTTGGGCATTGGTGCATGATGGTTTCTCTCTCCTGTCACTGCTGCCTTGGCTCCTTTTTTCCCTGTGGCACAGCATTGCCATGGATCCAAGACAGAAGCTCAGGAGAGCCCTTACAGCTCTGAGACATTGGTACTCAGGAAGTGGAGGACTGGACTCTTCCCTGCCTCACATCCACACAGGGTGTCAAGGTTCCTTCCCCACTCTGAACTCTAGGGTACAGATGTGGGGACCTGCATGAAAACCTCCTAAGATTACTTTTACCAGCTTAGGTTAAAACTTCCCCAAGGTACAAACTATTTTACCCTTTGCCCTTGGACTTCCACTGCCACCACCAAACATTTGATGGGGTTTACTGGGAAAGTGTTGTTGGGAAACGTCTTTCCCCCCAAAATCCTCACCAAAACCTTGCACCCCCTGCCTGGGGAAGGCTTGATAAAAATCCTTAACAAAGACAGGAATATCCATTCTATTCAGCACAGCTTAATTTTCTCAGCCATTTAAAGAAATCATAATCTAACGCATATCTAGGTAGATTACTTACTAAATTCTAAGACTCCATTCCTGTTCTGTCCCCGGGCAAAAGCATCACACAGACAGACACAGACTCTTTGTTTCTCCCTCCTTCTAGCTTTGAAAGTATCTTGTCTCCTCATTGGTCATTGTGGTCAGGTGCCAGCGAGGTTATCCTAGCTTCTTAACCCTTTACAGGTGAAAGGATTTTTCCTCGGCCAGGAGGGATTTTAAAAGTGTTTACCCTTCCCTTTATTTTTATGACACGCCCCCAAATCACAGCTAGGGTGAAACGCTAGCTGGGATTTCCTCCTGGAGCTCTAGGAAAAAACAGAGTTAATAAGACACATGCACCTCTAAATATACTACCAAGTATATAAAGACTAACAATATTTTCCACATCTCAAGGACAATTTTAACCAGTTGATTCTGGGAAACTTTCACGGGAGAGTGCATCAGCCACTTTGTTAGAAGCTCCTGAGATGTGTTGGATGTCGAAATCAAAATCTTGGAGAGCTAAACTCCACTGAATAAGTTTTTTGTTATTTCCCGTGGCGGTATGAAGCCACCATAGCACAGCATGGTCAGTTTGCAGGTGGAAACGCCATCCCCAAACATATGGGCGTAGCTTTTCCAGAGCGTAGAAAATGGCGTAACATTCTTTTTCACTGACTGACCAGTTGCTTTCCCTCTCAGACAGTTTTTTGCTGAGAAACACTACAGGGTGGAATTCTTGATCCGGTCCTTCCTGCATTAAAACTGCTCCCACACCACGCTCGGACGCATCTGTGGTTACTAGAAACGGTTTGTCAAAGTCTGGGTCCCTTAGTACAGGGTAAGACATGAGTGTCGCTTTAAGTTGGTTAAAGGCCTTCTGACACTCTTCGGTCCACTGAACGGCATTTGGCTGTTCCTTTTTGGTTAGGTCTGTCAGTGGGGCAGCGATTTGGCTGTATTGCGGTACAAATCATCTCTAATAACTGGCCAAGCCTAAGAAGGATTGAACCTGTTTCTTTGACTTTGGGACAGGCCACTTTTGGATAGCATCCACTTTGGCCTGTTGGGGGTTGATAGTTCCTTAACCCACCTGGTGTCCAAGGTAAGTCACTCTGTTTAGGCCTATTTGACACTACTTAGCCTTAACAGTCAGTCCTGCCTCCCTTATGCACTCGAAGACTTTTTGTAGATGTTCCAGGTGTTCTGCCCAGGAATCCGAAAATATGGCCACATTGTCAAGGTAGGCGACTGCATATTCTCCTAATCCTGCTAGGATACAATCTACAAGTCTTTGGAAGGTGGCGGGTGCATTCCGCAGCCCAAATTCATACAGTCCTACATGTGTGGTGAAGGCTGAGCTTTCCTTGGCGGATTCATCTAGCGATACCTGCCAGTACCCTTTGGTTAAGTCCAAGGTAGAGATGAACTGGGCCCGTTCCAGTTTCTCTAATAGTTCATCTGTGCGTGGCATTAGATAGTTGTCTGAGTGAGTTACAGCATTTAGCTTATGGTAGTCCACACAAAAACGTATCTCCCCATCTGGTTTGGGAACTAGAACCACTGGAGATGCCCATGTACTGCCAGAGCGTCGGATTACACCCATCTGTAGTATATCCTGGCTCTCCCATTCTATAGCAGTTTTAGCTTGAGGAGATACCCGGTAAGGTTGGACTTTAATTGGGTGAGCATTACCTGTGTCAATGGAGTGTTATGCCCGTTCAGTCAGTCCTGGGGTGGCTGAGAACGTCGGCGTGTAGCTAGTGAACAGCTCCTGGATCTGCTGTCGCTGCATATGCCCAAGGGTCAAGGAGAGGTTCACCTCTTCGACGCCACCAGCACTTTTCCCTTCGTAGCAGACACCTTCAGGCCACTCAGTGTCATCTCCTCCCTGGGTTGTAAACTGACAAACCTTTAATTCTCTGGAATAAAAGGGCTTCAGAGAATTAATATGGTACACCTTAGGCTTTCGATTGGAGGTGGGGAATGCTATGAGATAATTAACAGCTCCCAGGCACTCTTGGACCGTGAATGGCCCTTCCCACGACACTTCCATTTTATGGGCCTGGAGCGCCTTTAAGACCATGACCTGGTCCCCTACTTTGAACGAACGCTCTCTGGCATATTTATCATACCAGGCTTTTTGCTCTTTTTGAGCATCCTATAGGTTTTCTTTAGCAAGGACTAAAGAGGGTCGGAGGGTGTTTTGTAGGTTAGTTACAAAGTCCAGAATGTTAGTTCCTGGAGAAGGTGTAAACCCCTCCCATTGCTGCTTCACCAACTGTAATGGCCCCTTAACCTCGCGGCCATATACAAGTTCAAATGGTGAAAACCCTAAACTGGGATGTGTAGGCTCTGTAGGCAAAGAGCAACTGCTGCGACACTAGGTCCCAATCATTGGAGTGTTCATTTACAAATTTTCATATCATGGCCCCCAAAGTTCCATTAAACTTTTCCACCATGCCATTTGTTTGATGGTGGTAAGGAGTGGTAACCAAGTTTTTCACCCCATGAGCTTCCCAAAGGCTTTCCATAGTTCCTGCCAGGAAATTAGTTCCTGCTTCTGTGAGGATGTCAGAGGGCCAACCTACCCTGGCAAAAATGTCTGCAAGTGCCTGGCACACGCTTTTAGCCCTGGTGTTGCTTAGAGCTATTGCTTCCAGCCATCGGGTGGCAAAATCCATGAAAGTCAGCATGAACTACTTTCCTCTGGGTGTCTTTTTCGGAAAAGGACCCAGAATATCCGCAGCTACTCGCTGAAATGGAACTTCAATGATGGGCAGTGGCTGGAGAAGGGCTTTGACCTGATCTTGGGGTTTTCGCACTTTTTGGCATACCTCACAAGACTGGACATAGGTAAAAACATCCTTGCCCATTCCCTCTCATTGGAATGACCTCCCCAACCAGTCTTTGGTCCTGTTCACCCCTGCATGGCCTCTCGGATGATCATGGGCTAAGCTCAAGAGCTTGACCCAGTACTTAGTTGGAACTACCAACTGTCTCTGAGGATGCCAGTCTTCTTGGTGTCCACCAGAAAGAGTTTCCTTGTATAAAAGTCCTCTTTCTACAACAAACCTGGATCGATTAGAAGAGCTGAGAGGTGGTGGGTTGCTCCGTGCTGCCGTCCAAGCTCTCTGGAGGCTTTCATCTACTTCCTGTTCAGCCTGGAACTGTTCCCTTGATGCTGGAGACATCAGTTCCTCATTGGATTGTGGACCTATGCTTGGTCCCTCTGGAAGCTATGTAGGGGATGGGGGTGTTTCCGTTGACTGTGAACCACTCTCCGCTGGTGCAATATGTTGGGGTTCAGGCTCCGGCTCAGCCTATTGTGTAGGTTTATCGGCTGCTGTCGGTTCAGGTTCAGTGGGGCCTTCTGGTGTTAGGGTTGCAAGTACTGGATTCAGTGCTGGCAATGGTCTGGTGCTGGTTGTTCTGCCAGTTCCGGTTCTGGGACTGTCTCTGTCTGGGTCTCTGGAACTGGATCCACTACTGCTGTTGCAGACGTTGGTCTGGGGTCCAGGTCCATCACCTCTGACCGGGTCCTGGTAGAAGTTTCCAGAACAGCACTAGGCGTGATAGCTGGTTTAGTCTGGCTGCTGGTGACCATTCCCACCCTCTTGGCTGACATCACATGATTGGCCAAGTCTTCCCCCAACAGCATGGGGATGGGATAATCATCATAGACTGCAAAAGTCCACGTTCCTGACCAGCCCTTGTAGTGGACAGGCAACTTGGCTGTAGGCAGATTGAAAGAGTTTGACTTGAAGGATTGAATCGTCACTTGGATCTCTGGGTTGATTAAATTGGGGTCCACTAAGGAAGCATGGATGGCCGACATCTGTGCTCCTGTGTCCCTCCACTTGGTGATCTTCTTCCCATCCACACTCACAGTTTCCCTCCATTCCAAGGGTATTTGGGAGGTATCTGGGCCTGAGGACCTTTGGTGTGATTCCAGTGCAATGAACTGTAATCTGTTGGGGTTCTTGGGGCAGTTGGCCTTCACATGTCCCGGCTCGTTACATTTAAAACATCGTCCAGCTGACGGGTCACTGGGGTGAGGTGGGTTGCTGGAGAATGGTGTGATGGGACGATAAGGTGGCTGGAGGTTTCCTTGTGGGGTAGATGGGGCCTTGGGCAGCCCCTGATAATGGGGGTGGTCTGAGGTTGTCCCTTCTGGTATCCGCTCCAACTGCGACCAGTTTTTTTCTTTTCTGCCACCTCCACCCATTTGGCTCCAATCTCCCCCGCCTCGATTACAGTTTTGGGCTTCCCATCTAGGATGTATCTTTCTATTTCCTCAGGAACACCCTCTAAGAACTGTTCCATTTGCATTAGAAAGGGAAAATCTGCTGGAGATTTAACTCCTGATATCCAGGCATCCCAATGTTTCACAATGTGGTAGGCATGTTGGGTAAATGACACGTCCGGTTTTCACCTTAGGACTCTGAACCGCCAACGGGAATGCTCGGGTGTTAGCCCCATTCTGACTCTCGCCTTTGTTTTAAACAGTTCATACTTATTCATGTTTTCCTTTGGCATTTCAGCCGCCACCTCAGCTAAGGGTCCACTGAGCTGTGACCTCAGCTCTACTATGTATTGGTCTGTAGAGATGCTGTACCCAAGGCAGGCCCTTTCGAAGTTTTCTAAGAAGGCCTCGGTATCATCGCCTGTCTTGTAGGTGGAGAACTTTCTGGAATGGGAAGTGGTACCTGGAGAAGGATTGCTAGGGTTTGTTGGTATATTCTGCTGAGCCTTTGCCTTCTCCATCTCCAGTGCATGCTTCCTCTATTTTTTCTTCTCCTCCACATGCTTCCTCTCTTTTTCCTTCTCCTCCAGTTCTTTGGTCCTTGCCTCCATTTCTTTGTCTTTGGCCTCCATTGCTCTACTGTGGGCAGCTGCTTGGTGTTGTTCTGCCTCTCCCGCTGCCTCCATTCTGGCTAACTCCAATTTGTGTAGTGTCTTGGTTTCTGTCATCTTTACCTCTCTGTTTTTTACTAACATTACACCCGAGGGTAAGAAATAAAATAAACAAAACTCGGCTTTTAAAATTTTGCTGTGCTGTAATAGGATACCTATTCCCTGATAGTGATTGTCGGCCTACAGAAAAATCCAAAAAAAAAAACCCAAAACCCTAACACCTTCGGCTCCAGGCAAATAGGCAGAAAACCGCTCTAGTTGCTCTTAGGAAAAAAAACCCTTCAGGTCTGTGAAGACTGGTGAATTTCCCTCCAGGAGGTTAACTATCCTGCCTTTAGGTAGAGAAAACTCCAGCTCAAAAAAGACAATTCTCATTTGTCTCTGCACTAGCCCCAGAGCAGAGAGAAAAACTCCAACTACTTCCAGTTGGAAACCTGCTTTCCAGCAGCCCAGAGGAAAAAAAATTCCCTTTTAAAATCTGTTCTCCTTGTTCAAAAAATCAAAACCCCAAACCTAACACGTTTGTTTCCAGGCAAATAGGCAGAAAACCCCTCTAGTTGCTCTTAGGTAAAAAAAACAAAACAAAACTTCAGGTCTGTGAAGACTTGTGAATTTCCCTGCAGGTTAACTACCCTGCCTTTAGGTAGAGAAAACTCACCCTCACAAAAGACAATTTCCTTTTGTCTCTGCTCTGGCCCCAAAGCGGAGGAAAAAAACCTCTAAGTGTTTTCAGTTTAACCTGCTTTCCAGCAACCCAAAGGAAAAAAAATATTTCCTTTTCAAATCTGTGCTTCTGGTTCAAAAAATCTCAAAATGATTTCAAGTTGATCCCACCGCTCTACCACCATGTCAAGGTTCCTTCCCCACTCTGAACTCTAGGGTACAGATGTGGGGACCTGCATAAAAACCTCCTAAGATTACTTTTACCAGCTTAGATTAAAACTTCCCCAAGGTACAAACTATTTTACCCTTTGCCCTTGGACTTCCACTGCCACCACCCAGTGACTGGGTTTACTGGGAAAGCGTTGTTTGGAAACGTCTTTTTCACCAAAACCTTGCACCCCCCTGCTTGGGGAAGGCTTGATAAAAATCCTCACCAGTTTCCATAGGTGACCACAGACCCAAACCCTTGGATCTTAAGAACAATGAAAAAAGCATTCAATTTCTTACAAGAAGAATTTTAATATAAGAAAAAGTAAAAAGAATCACCTCTGTAAAATCAGGATGGTAAATACCTTACAGGGTAATTAGATTCAAAACATAGAGAATCCCTCTAGGCAAAACCTTAACAAAGACAGGATTATCCATTCTATTCAGCACAGCTTAATTTTCTCAGCCATTTAAAGAAATCATAATCTAACGCATATCTAGGTAGATTACTTACTAAGTTCTAAGACTCCATTTCTGTTCTGTCCCCCGGCAAAAGCATCACACAGACAGACACAGACCCTTTGTTTCTCCCTCCCTCCAGCTTTGAAAGTATCTTGTCTTCTCATTGGTCATTGTGGTCAGGTGCCAGCGAGGTTATCCTAGCTTCTTAACCCTTTACAGGTGAAAGGGTTTTTCCTCGGCCAGGAGGGATTTTAAAGGTGTTTACCATTCCCTTTATTTTTAGGACACAGGGCTAGTCTCATGAACATAGCCCTCTAAACTAATAAGGCAATTGAGAATTAAAGGTCAGGTTTGCTAGAACACTTCGGTGAATTTGCTCTACTGTAGTGAATAAGAGCAGCTTATACCTAGGCTTAACACTGGTGTTTTCTGGTTGCTTTGGTATACCAGTGAATCTGCTCTTTCAAGTTTTATGTGCACGCACATGCGGTCTGGAGTTTTTAATAATTTAAAAAAAACTATGGAAATTGCCAAAGAAAACTCAGTTAAATTACTTAGCTGTACTTGCAACTTTAATTTCAGTTTAAGTGTAAAACACATTACTGAGATGTTGTAATGCTCCCCAAACCCAGTATTTTAGACCCAGATAATTCGAGTTAAGATTATACTTAGAGATGTCTAAACAATAAATTACTGCACAGCAATTGGGTGTGAATCTACACTGTCATAAATATAAAGGGAAGGATAACCACCTTTCTGTATACAGTGCTATAAAATCCCTCCTGGCCAGAGGCAAAATCCTTTCACCTGTAAAGGGTTAAGAAGCTAAGGTAACCTCGCTGGTACCTGACCCAAAATGACCAATGAGGGGACAAGATATTTTCAAATCTGGAGGGGGGGACACAGCGGGTTCTGGCTGTCTGTGTGATGCTTTTGCCGGGAACAGATCAGGAATGCAAGCCTTACAACTCCTTTAAAGTTAGTAAGTAATTTAGCTAGAAAATGCGTGAGATTTTTTTGTTTGTTTGTTTAATGGCTTGTAAAATAAGCTGTGCTAGAGGGAATGTATATTCTGGTTTTTGTGTCTTTTTGTAACTTAAGGTTTCACCTAGAGGGATTCTCTATGTCTTGACTCTGATTACCCTGTAAAGTATTTACCATCCTGATTTTACAGAGGTGATTCTTTTACCTTTTCTTGAAATAAAATCCTTCTTTTAAGAACCTGATTGATTTTTCATTGTTCCAAAGATCCAAGGGTTTGGGTCTGTGTTCACCTGTACTAATTGTTGAGTATATTATTATCAAGCCTTTCCCAAGAAAGGAGGTGTAGGGCTTGGGGGGGATATTTTGGGGGAAGACGTCTCCAAGTGGTCTCTTTCCCTGTTCTTTGTTTAAAATGCTTGGTGGTGGCAGCATACTGTTCAAGGATAAGGCAAAGTTTGTACCTTGGGGAAGTTTTTAACCTAAGCTGGTAAGAATAAGCTTAGGGGGTCTTTCATGCAGGTCCCCACATCTGTACCCTAGAGTTCAGAGTGGGGAAGGAACCTTGATAGCTCCAGTGTGTCATAAACTGTCTGTATGGACTCTGTTGCTGCTCACTGAAGTTCTCTACTGTAAACAAAGCACACTAGGGAACTTTCAGGGCGTGGTCGCATGTTTCACACAATCAGGTAGTGTGTGGCATGCTGGAGTGCTGTAGATTTGCTCCCCAGCTTGCTGTGCACTAACTAGTCATAAATACAAGACCTTAAAAGAAATCCAGAAAGGCACACAAGTAACCTTGACCCCCTGCCTTGTTAAAAATACCATGAGGTGAAAAAAATGTTTTAGAAATTCAATTAATCTAATCTGGGAAAGCAAACACTAAAATGTCTTGATTGTAATCATCTGATTATTGCATACCATCATTACAAGGCAGAGTTAAGGTTGTTTAGGTGCCTTACTGTGTATGCCTACTTTAACAGGTTAGGGTTTCTTTTAAATGTAGCCATAAAACTGAACATCGTACTACAAAATACCTGGAATGTGTTTTATCCTTGAGGGTACATATCAGTAACTTAACTCCATTTTAATGCAGTTTTTTTGTGTGGGAATATGTTGTTATATTCCAGGTTAGAAGTTGGCTAGTATGGAACATAGCCCACAATGGCAGGGAGAGAGCTGAGACTGAATGAAGGAAAGACACAACTGCATTAATTAAGTGAAGGGATTTTTAGGGTATTAGGTTTGAGACAGCTGTGATGAAGTAATTACTCCAGCACACTAAAAAATTACTGTCCTCTGAAGAGTTGAGGATGGCTGCCATTAGAAGAAGAGGAGAATGCCATCTGGAAAAGCCCTGTTTTTTATGGTTGTACTTCGGATACACAAAGCTACCATTTTTGTTTAATTTAGTCTGGTTTCTAAATGAAACAAAAAGCGTGGGTTCATTAGTCAGTTGGACTTCTAAACCTGCTAGCAATGAGCCCTACTTGTTCATGGCTCGACTCATATGATCTGTCACATTTAGACTTTCCTTAAAAAATAAAAATATTTTTTAAGGTATATGTCTACAGCATGAATGAGTAAAAATCTCAGCAGAGACAGTAACTAGGCTGTATTTCAATAACAGCAAAAAAAATTAAAAAAAAATCAAAATCTAGAGTTCATTTTTCTGAGGGAAGATGAGTAACAGAACAAACAGATTTATCTTGAAAAGCCTGTTAAGAAGGTGATAGCAGCCACACATAATTTTTACAGGTAAGGCTAAGTATTAGAAATACTCTACACCTGCACTAGATATTGAAACAATCAACACTTTATTTATGATATAGATATAGGCCAAAATTTCAAACCTGAGGGCCTAAATATATTCTCCTAACTTCAGATTTCCAGGTTTGAAAATATTGCCCATAATGCATAGAATAGCTTTTTAAAAATTAAACCAAATATTTCTTGTTCTTTACAGTTGCTGTGACTGGCTCATAAACATTTGCAGAAGAAAGAAAGAGCTAAAAGCTCGTACGGTGTGGCTGGGATGTCCTGAAAAATGTGAAGAAAAATATCCAAGAAATGCTATAAAAAATCAAAAATACAATATCTTTACATTTATACCTGGGGTAAGGCTACTAATGATTACTTGAAAGTGGGCTTAGTTTATGCCCCTTATGGTACCTTTTAAAAGAAAAAAAAAGTCTGAAGAAATAGATATTCTTATCTACTTCATACATTCTGTATTTAATTTCTCATTCTCCTTATTAGTGATGACCCTTACATGAGAGTAAGACTTTTTGTTTCTAATCTCACTGTATTTTCAAAGTGGCAAAGATTATAGAAGTGCAATTTGCATGTAATTCAATGAGTCATGTAGCTAGAATTCCATGCTGTCTCTAAAAATTCAGGGATAAATGTTCTTTTGCATTTCTTTATTCCTCACTAGAAGTTGTAATCTCTCTGTGTGTTATCACAGCTGATTGGGTGGAAATGATTATTTTGTCACAGAAGTTTAAGTTTAAATGAGGAATAAATAGTTGAAGGTTCATGCTCTTATGCAGAAGTCTTTAACAGCAGTGAGTGCGTATAAGAAAATACAATAAGTATAAATAAAATAGTGAAAAATTTTCCATTTAAATAACAGGACTTGGTTGCTCTTAAATTATTTTAAGGACAATGTTAACAAGGCCTAGTTTAATATTAATGTGCTGTCTTTTCAGATCTGTTTTTGCATATTGTGGTTTTAAAGTGCAGAATTCTTTTATGCATTGAATTCACCTTTTAAGTACAGTTTGTTGTTGCAGACTGCAATATTTTTCCATTTTATTTAAAAACAAATCTCCCAGTGTGGCTTTTTATTTATTTATTTTTTTTGTTATTTAACAGAGTTGATTTAAGTGAATTCTTTGCCTTCAGTGTTCATTCTTTGCATAAATTACAAATTGACTTCACAAATGTTTTGGATAGCTGTTTCATTGTTATTTGGATTTTTTAAATTTTTTTTATCAGTTCTGCTAAAAATATAACTTTTGAGGAGAGATGTTTCAATGACTAAATGATGTTAAATCATGATAGCATGCATTTTTGATATTTCATATAAATTTTTACTAATACATTTTTCATTTGTATGGAGTCTTTTTTTGTATTAACAAATTGTCTTGTAGGTTTCAATATAGAAATGTTTTGTTCTTTGAATTTAAGTAATCATACCTGTTTTATATTGAGCATTGAGCCTATACCTCTAACCATTCATCCAGTAGCTGGCAAATGCTTGATATCTAATATGTCTCTTTATTAAAACTCAAAAAATGTAATGGCACCATAATTAAGACCGATCTTTTGTCAGGGTAATAAGATGTCAACTGTCTCAAGGAGATAGATAAATATTCTCATCTTTATTGAGTCAATCCAATGTTTTCTTCCTTGGCTTAAATTATTAAATACTCAGATTGGTTACGCAGTGTATACTTTCATAAGGATCACAAAGTTCATTAAGTATACGGTAAGCTATTGATTGTTGTGGTTAAAAATATATGTGTCACAAGGCATGTTCCTGATGCCTGTAAAGGTGAGCCATAATTTGCTGTTACCTGTTGAGGGAGATAGCATGGTTCAGGTTCTTTTCCTAAGAAGATATGATACTTTGAAAATGTTTTATAATTGCACAGTAGGAATCCTATTTTCATTTTTTTTAAAGAAAAATGGGCAGTTTTTTAACTGTTAATTTATGCTAACTGGCACTTTAAATAAACCACTGGTGAGGAGAAAAAAGCTAATCACCCTGCTGAGATTAATTTGTGAAATAATTAAAACATTTTAGACATCAAAGGAAAATGTTTTATTGTGAAAATAAACACAATATCACTCCAGCATAGCTATTTATCATTTTAACAATTACAGCACTGTACAGTATTGTAAATAATTTATGTAACTGCTCTCTGTAAGTATTAATAGTATTCATAAGTTAATAATAAATGTTGTACTTATTGAATGACTTCTGTTGAAACTTCCATAATGTTGTAGTGCATCTGGCACTTAGTTGTAATTTTATGGTTTGCACTCCCGCTACTGGCAAATATGAGTATAGTTTATTAGTTTCATACTGAAAATAAATAATATTTGGACTAATTTACTGAGCAAGGTATTATAAGTGTTTTACTTTGACTTAGCAAAGCAAAAAAACAAATAAAACAAAAACACTCAAAATATTGCTTTGATATATTTTCTCATGAGAACCTGTGTAATACCATGTATATTGTAATAAATGTGGACTTAAATATTAAAGCTTCTAAATTTTACTTTATGGTCATCTTGTTACATTTACACAAGGCCAAAAAGTGTCTCATAAAATTTTCATGCCCTCATGATTCTCCTGGACAGTCTTGTTCTCATGTAATTTCTTTCCTCTGCCTATGAAGATATTTGCTTGGAGATGGAACCTGAAAAGAGGGAACAAAGGTGGCTAAACACCTGTTCATGCTCACTAGTTCAGTTCCCAGCATAAATCAGCAACCTCAGGTCTACTGTACCCTAAAGTAGCTAATAACTATTCCCAGAGGCTTTTCTGCCTACTGTGGCTTGTTGGAGCACAGTATTGTTTCAGTCAGGATGCTAACATACTCCCTGTGTTGGGACTGTGGAGTTACTGATATGCAAAATTAGGTCACCCACACAACCTTAATTTTGCTTTGTATTGATACCATGAGGAAAAAGAAACTACTGTCTTTAAAAATCCAAGTTTGGACCACAAACACTAAAATACCTTAATCATAATTGATTTTTGAATGTTGTTGCTGTAGGGCAGACTGCAGATAGTTTGAGTTAATTCCAAACCATTTTACAGTAATTTAATCCAGATTAGATAGGTAGAGATGGATTATTTTCAATAATCTCTAGTATATCTTGAAAATTCATTGATCGTTATGCCTGTGATTGCTGCTGTTTATGGGTTGTATTCAAGTAATTTAAAATGATTTTCTCTGTATGTAATGGTTCCTATAAAAAGTGATAATGAACTAAGTTTATTAAACATGCAGTATAATGAAGTTATACTTATGGAAAAAGTAACATTTTTTTCATGTACATTCCTGAAATAAAATTTTAAGTTATTTTTTCTGTTTTTCTTTTGTTTTTCATTTTAGGTTTTATATGAACAGTTCAAGTTTTTCTTGAATCTCTATTTTCTCATCGTGTCCTGCTCACAGTTTGTACCAGCATTGAAAATAGGCTACCTGTACACCTACTGGGCTCCTCTGGTAAACAAAAGCTGATATAAGATAGGTTTTAGTATTAGTCTGCTTTTGATTTTAGAATTTTATTTATAAAATTTAAAAATTATTTTCAATGCTTATGTTCTAATATGTGCGGGGGAGGAGGGGGAGGCGGCACTGGCAGGGTGCTCAATTGTTTGTTTAAACTGTTATGGGCAGATATTCCCAAAAGTATTTCTTGTTCCCCAGGAGCTCTGCAGCTCCTGTGTGAACTACTTCCTTATCTAAATTGTTAGTACTCCCTATCTAGCTGGTGGTAGCTACTGAAATATGAAACAAAAATATCAGTTTTGGTACAGAACATTTGGTACATTAACTAATTTTGTTTTTGACTTTATCAAACGCTGACTGCAAAATGGAGATATATATATACTATATACTATATATATATATATAGTATTTTCCGATGTTCTGTAGCTTTCATCTGTATGAGAGGGCACAGTCAGAAGTTTAAATTCTTCCATCCCTTGCATGTCCGATAATCTTCACCATTTTCTGTCTCCAAAGCAAATGGAGGCAGGTAAGATCTTTGGCTCTTTCACTCAGGACGACTACTCAAGAAGAACTGTCCAGAATTCTCTTCCTCCAAACTATACAGAAGGCAGAATCAAGGTCTCCTTTTGTAGCAGGACGCTTCACAAGATTTTAAAAAATAACTACATTTGTCTTCATTTCTTCAATGTCTTCAAGGTTATTCTCCTTGTAATTGTTACAATCCACCCCACACCTTTCCCCCCCAAAAAGAGGTTTCTAAGGAGGATTTAGTGGGTGGCATCTCCCTCAGGATACAGGATATCCTCAGGGTACAGCTATGTTACGACCTCTGGGTATGACTCCCAATTTGTGTACGCATACCCGCGGTAGCACAGAGAGAGCTAGAGCGAGTACGAATAGCAGTGTACCCATGGTAGTGCGGGCAACGGCAGCTGTTTTGAGTATGTACCCACGGGATTCAGGTGGGTTTGTACTCAGCACAGCAAAGCTGTGCTGCTGTTGCCTGTGCTACCATGGTTATGCTACTTTTTATACTTGCACTAACTCTTATCAAGCTATTGCGAGTATGTTTATGCAAACTGAGAATCACTCCCCTGATTTGTAGTGCAGATGTAGCCTAAGGCAAGCAGCAAGGGAAAACTGAATGCAAGAAATGTCCCCATTGTTAATCCCCTTGTTAGGCTACTGGGGGCAAAGATGAAGCTGCCAGTTGGGGTGTAGGCAAGGTCTATGTTGAGGTAGTTGAGAAGACTGCAAGGGAACTCTGCTTGCAATTTCTGTGTTAGCAAAGCTCATATCAAGATGGTTGAACAGGATAGACTCCATTCTGCGACTAGACTCCACGCATCCAGAACCGAGTAGCAGTGGGCAGGATGTTCAAATGATTCAAATTTCATTCCCTGGAGGATGAGAATGTCTTCTCTTCCCTTCTAGCCTACATGGGTCCCACAGGAGATTAAAGTGGCTGCTCTTTTCCTTTGGGAAACTTGTAGGGAGCAAGCCTCTCATCTCTCACTTTTAAGTCTCTGTTGTAACTCTCCCTCATGTTCCCTCAGGGATTTGGCCCAGGGACCAATAAAGGAGAAGGCCTCTCAGCAAGCTTTTAAAGGAGCAGCACAAAATTTCAATTTTCCTGTAAAGTAGCTTATTCCATTACCTTCAAAGCTCCCGTTGATGTCTTAAAAACCTCTCGAGTCAGTTTTCAAATATTCTCCAAAGGTGAGGGGAAATCTCTGAAGTCAGGGGTTGGATGAAAGTAAAGCACTCACTCATCTATACTTCCCAGAATTAAGGATGCATAGGGTAGGGGATCTGTCTTTGCACGCTTCTGTGGGTTTGTTGTTTTGTTTTTTTTTTTGGAGGAAAACACATACATTTTTGTTAACTTGAGAGAGTCCTGTAATGCCTCCTTCATCCAATATAAGAGTGTGGTTAGGAGGGGTATTTTTTCTCTATTAAGGCAAAATGTCCTAAGATGCAAATTCATAAATTTCACATGCACTAAAAGACTTCATTGCTCTTCCGTAAGGCAGAGCCTGCTATAGCCTTGTTAGTCAAGGGGACACAGCTGTACCATATGAAGTAGTACTCCTTGGGAGTACTCCTTTGTTAGGAACTGACAAGAGGAGAATAGGATCATCATTCAGACACAACTTGGATACATTGACTTCAACCCTGACAATATTGGCTGCGACCACAGATTATGCTGGACTGATCTCTACTGGAAGGCTGTTTTAACAACCACGTGCCTCGTATGTAGATTTTCCTAGTAGTTCCTGCTGGGACCAATGCTTAAACTGACAAAGATTTACGCTACACTGTAGAGTTTATAACAGAGTGGCCCATGAAGAAGCTCTTCATATGGAACTGTGTTTCACAGTCATCATCTAATGTCAACCTTATAAATCTTCTATTGATAGGCTCTTAGAGGAGTAAAGTTACAGAGCAGTCATTGAGGCCAGGACATGGATGAGAAGAAGGGAAAATAAAGGTCTTCTGTCCAGTGAGAGACTCCAGATATGTTACTTCATTTGCACTCCCTTTGAAATTGATGTTCCTCCAGTGTTGAGAAGATACATTAGAAAGAGACCACTGCAGTCATTTCTGAGAGTTGGAAGACTCTGACTAGGTTTCCTTGGGAAACTGCTGAACGTGAACAGTTCTTATTAGCTTTGGTTTTCCCTAATTCTGAGGATTCTACTTCTCCAAGAGGGGGAATTTCAGAATGGCCTTCATGTGGAAGGCTAACATCTTGGGAAAATCAGTGTTTGAGCTATTCAGAAAAGTAGATTCAATAGAACTGTGTCTCACTTTTCCCTGGGACACAAAGTTCAAATAAAAGCAAACCAACATCAACAACAAATCTTTTTATAGTATCAGAATATGAAGAATGTAATAGTTGATCTCCTACACATTTTAATAATGGAGCTAGTTCCTTACAGAATGGACGTTTTCAAAAGTGCACCAGAGCCTCAGCGCTATCAAACTGAAGCAGTGACATGCTGGCAGTCCTAGATTTCAGGTCTTTCTCAGTAAGGTCATAAATGAATATCAGCGGTAAATACTGAAATCAAGTTTAACAACGTTTATCCTCCCATGTTTTCATATTCCAAGTAGATCTCCAGGGTATTATGTTCATTCTGATCACAAGAGAATCTTTAGATTCTGCTACAATGAAAAACATTTCCAATACATTTTAGTTTCCATTTCCACACAGGTATTCACAAACACCCTAGTCACCTCTTCCTTGAAGAGAAAGAGAGATCCATTTATTCTTATCTGGGTGACCTCACTAGGTTTCCTTCACACGTCACTGTTATGCTGGACTTGGCATCTGGTGCTCTTTCTGCAGGAATAAGGCTTTAAGTGAACAAGGGGAAGAAGCATTTGCAACCTTTTAAACTCAATATCAGAGCTGTCTAGTCATTGTTCAAGACAATGTTTATTTCAGAAGAGAGACAGGAGAAGATTCTGATTTGTTACATGTCGGTACATCTCTACTAAACTAAAATCCCTGATTCAGCTCCTTAGCTTGCTGGTCTCATACATGAATACCTTGCACAGTTATTGCTTCATTTCCAGCCTGCAATTGCTGCTGCTAAGTATATAAATATCTTGGGCTGCAGCTAATATTAGCATCTCTTGTTAAATTCATCCTTAAGACTGTTCAGCATCTACGTAGCTAGTCATCTGGGTAGATTATCAGGCTCCAGGAAAGGGAAGCACATCTGTACTCGTGAGACACAGTGGTGTGATAGGTTTCAGAATAGCAGCCGTGTTAGTCTGTATTCGCAAAAAGAAAAGGAGTACTTGTGGCACCTTAGAGACTAACAAATTTATTAGAGCATAAGCTTTCATGAGTTACAGCTCACTTCATCGGATAAGCAACACATAAGAAGGAGAGTATAAACAGTCTAGAGCTGTGACTCAGTAGGCTACTTCTCTGTTTCCAGCAGATGACACTTCAGAAAATGCTCCTTAATAAGCTGATATGAAGACTTTAGGGATTGCTCAAGGAAGCAGTCTTGATCATGTCCTGAGCAGAAGCTTTCATTCTATCCCTCAGGATTTTACATGTTAAAGGAGAAGAAAAGTCAGGGTCAATTGGTTCAGCACAATGCACTTAGAACCAAGGGAATGGAATCTGGACTAGTTATCCTTTCTAAGTATCTCAAGTCAGGTTGAAAGCCCACTGATTAATCTTATGTCCAGATAGGGCTGGAAAACCGAAAGATACTATGTGAAGAAGGGACTTATAGAAGTAGACCCCATATCTTCAAAGTGACACTAACGTTTCCTTTATGCCTTCTCTTTCCATCAAAACCATTGAGGGTGAAGATGGCAAAAAGACTGCAAAAGGAACAGACCATAGTGATTCTTTCACCTTTTCAATGATCCTCAGGTTCAGACCCAATTCTGGATGAAATAAACCTTTGCCAAGATCCAGAGTCAAAAGAATATACTATGGCAGAGGCCTACTCTACACTAAAATCCAGTGCTGCTTAAACTATCAGTTTAGATGCTGAGTGGAATAAACTATAGTCGCTGATATTTTAAGAACATGAAATATCCTCTGATAGTTCAGAGGAAACTTGCAAATGGCCCTTATTAATTGCTTTAATGAGGTCCAGATGTTGGTGTTACAAGATATACACCAGGGCAAAATCAGCTAAACAAAATTGGAGTTTTTATAAGTTGGTCTGACCTTGGTCTTTGGCAAGACAAGGCTGCAATTGTAAATATTGCACTGTAAGAAAGTAAGGAGAATCTCTGATCACCATCACATCAGGTTCCTCAGGACTACCTCTTTAATTAATCCTCCAGTAATGTGCCAATTCCTGTCATGATCTTGCAATGTGTTTTGCAGGTGGTCATAAAACCACTTTTCTAACTGTTATATAGTCAGTATTACGCCACCTCGTCTCACTGAAACTGTGTTGCTTATTTACCACCACCTCACTCAGGAATGTTTTTGGAGCTTGGCATGGTCTCTGTGGAATCTCAGATTTCAGAGTAGCAGCATATTCTATCAAGGCATGTTAATTCTTCAAACTGACCAGGCCTTCAAGGTCACCATAATCTTCAGCATATTATAGGAAGAAGTATTGTCCTTTGTCTGAATCCAAACATCATAAGTAATTGGAAGGGCCTAAGTTGGATGTGAGCAGGGTCATCAAGGAAATAAAAGCAGAGGCATTTGAACCCTGAAGTACAACCCCTGTCAAGCACATTACTGCTCATCTGTTCTGTTTGTACAGTGCTAGGCAAATGGGGTCCTGGTGCATGTCTGGGGCTCCTGGTACAATAGTAATAAAATAATAAATTGTGTGATCACTCACATCTTACACTGAGATCTATAAGGCCACCATGTCTATTTGCACTTATAAAAATATCATAAAATTGTCTTCTCATCTGCAGATGTAGAGTTGGTAAATGGGGTGCAGCCTTAAGTTCCTTTTCCAACTTCTGCATAGTTCAATTGAATCTTCCCTCCCTAAGGATGATTAACTGCTTTCTACATGAAGACAGTCGGCCGTGAAGGGGCCAGAGAAGGGAAAACTTGCCTTACCTGTGAATTTTCTTTTTAGGACTCTCCAATGCAGACAATCTGATCCTTCCTTGAAGGTTTACAATATGTTCAAAATTTTGTGTGGCTCTTGCTCGCTTGTTAAGTAATTTGAAAAGGGGAGAGCATATTCCTCTAGGAAACTCTTATCAGTTTTCCTGCAAGTGGTTCTCGTTGATTTGCCCCCTCTTAATATTTATACAGTAAGTATTTTTGATCTTTGGAATCTTTTGTCTGGAGAATTCTTCCTGAGTGGCAGACATAAGTCTGCCTTTTATTACTTAGCTTTCCCTCTTTTGTGTTTCCAGAGATTATACTGGCTGCTTGTAGGAGCCTGGTTGGCACTACCCTTTCATAGCTGTGAATTGAATTGGGGTACTCCCCAGAATTGAAGGATCCGTGGTCATGAGTTTCACAAAACCTAAAGGGTCAGCCCTGTTTCAGTGTTTGGAGGACTGTGAATAGCCAGCACTAATTTGGAAAAATTAGTGACAAACTTTCCAATTTAGCCATCTGTTTACTACAGTTCACCCTTTTCTGCCTATCTTTGTAAGAAAAAGGACAATAAACTTCTTTTTTTTTAAAAAAAGAAGCAAGATGAGATTATCCCCATCACTACTATAGGTAGGCTTGGCAGAATTTGGTTTTTAATTTTTTAATAATTTTGATGAATAATATCATGTTTATTTTTAAGCATGTTTAATTTTTTTGTCTATTTAAATTTTTAGTTGCAGGAAATTATGGGTGGGCGGAAAATAATTTAATGACAGTAGACATCAAAATTCATAAAGAGTAAAAGCTTTCATAACTGTTAAAACACAAATTGTCAGCTTCACATGTCAAAATATATAAATATCCTTAAATCAAATGCTAATAAGTTCTCAGACAAATTGCAAAAAAAAGCTGTTTATGTTTCAGTTATTATTGATGGAAGTATTTGTTTTGTTGTTTTATATGGTGAAGTTGACATTTACAGATCTTTACTGATAAAAATCCTTGCAACGCTAACTATAGATCCCCAAAATCACTGTGTTGAGGAATGCTTCTTGGACTGTAAAAGCTGTCTCAGATATATATAGTATAAATAAATGCAGTGGCTTATTTGAAAGATGTTAATTTCTTCTAAAATACAAATTATATCTAAAATTTTCCCCTCTAGTGCACATATATATGATTATTTTCCAGCAAATTACAAGTTTTGTATCATTTGTAATTTGCTGGAATATGCCAAGAAATGAAAATTGTTCAATACTTGTACTTCACACAATGCAGAGTCAACCTATGGAACTCTTTGCCAGATGATGTTGTGAAGGCCAAGACTATAACAGCGTTCAAAAAGAACTAGATAAATTCATGGAGGATAGGTCCATCAGTGGCTATTAGCCAGGATAGGTAGAGATGGTGTCCCTAGCCTCAGCTTGCCTGATGCTGGGAATGAGCGACAGGGAATGGATCACTTGATGATTACCTGTTCATTCCGTCTGGGGCACCTGGCACTGGCCACTGTTGGAAGACAGGATACTGGGCTAGATGGACCCAGCATGGCCGTTCTTATGTTTGTAAAATGTTTTCACAAATTGTGTTTCTACAGTAAAGATGAACTAGATTGACAGAAAAGGTTTAAAAAAACCCTGAACTGTCGTCAACGATGAAATACTCCAAATATACTCCAAAATATACATTTTTCTTCTACTGTCATGTTCCTTTTTATGTATTTTTTTAAAAATATTTTCCATTTTGGGAAATGTGTATTATCATTATGTTTTGAACAGGGATTTGTTTTGGCTGTCACAATGGTGCGTGAGGCAGTTGATGAATTTCGACGTTACCAGCGAGACAAGGAAATGAACTCTCAGTTATATAGCAAGCTTACAATACGAGGTTGGTTAAAAACATTTTTTATTAAGTATTTTATAATCCACATTCTGTAGTTCTGAACTTAGACTAAAACAGTTTTTAAAATAACAAAAGTGATAATAGGTTTTTGAAATGTTATCCTGGTAGGAATGAATTCCATATAATCTGACAAGAGATGTGCTTAGGGGGACAAAGTATTCATTTCTGGTAGCTGAATAAAGCATGTAAAACTCTATCTGTTCCAGAAATCTGAAGGCTTTTGTTAATAGCAACTTACATGTACCACATCTATAAATTTTCAGTTATTACATGAGGGAAAATAGTTTTTTAAAATACGCTACCACTTTAAAGTGCGGTTCTTCTTTGAAATGGATAAAGAACAACAAGTCACTATCACTGTGTGGCATGCATCCAAGGTTGAAAGGAATTTAAGAATGAAGTGGCTAAGCTGCTAACAAAAATACGCTTTAGCTAATTAAAATTTGCTGTCTTCCAGCCCTGTTTCCAGGCAGAGTAACTAATGTTTTACATATGTTTTTAAAAAAGCACTGGAGGTGATTCAGAGAAGTAGATCGTAGAGGATCAGTAATAAGTATACTGGCTGAAATATCTAAAAATAAAAATATAAAACTGCTACTATAATCACATGATGGGGGGTAAATCAGCAGTTTTTGAAAAAGAAAAATCATGTCTTTCTAATCTACTAGAAACCTTTAAAACATATAAGTAAAATATGGATACAGGAGGACAGGATGTGTCAAGGTTCTTTCCCCACTCTGAACTCTAGGATACAGATGTGGGGACCTGCTTATTCTTGCCAGCTTAGGTTAAAAACTTCCCCAAGATACAAACTTTGCCTTGTCCTTGAACAGTATGCTGCCACCACCAAGCATTTTAAACAAAGAACAGGGAAAGAGACCACTTGGAGACGTCTTCCCCCAAAATATCCCCCCCAAGCCCTACACCTCCTTTCTTGGGAAAGGCTTGATAATAATCCTCACCAATTGGTACAGGTGAACACAGACCCAAACCCTTGGATCTTTGGAACAATGAAAAATCAATCAGGTTCTTAAAAGAAGGATTTTATTTCAAGAAAAGGTAAAAGAATCACCTCTGTAAAATCAGGATGGTAAATACTTTACAGGGTAATCAGAGTCAAGACATAGAGAATCCCTCTAGGTGAAACCTTAAGTTACAAAAAGACACAAAAACCAGAATATACATTCCCTCTAGCACAGCTTATTTTACAAGCCATTAAACAAAAGAAAATCTCACGCATTTTCTAGCTAGATTACTTACTAACTTTAAAGGAGTTGTAAGGCTTGCATTCCTGATCTGTTCCCGGCAAAAGCATCACACAGACAGCCAGAACCCGCTGTGTCCCCCCCTCCAGATTTGAAAATATCTTGTCCCCTCATTGGTCATTTTGGGTCAGGTACCAGCGAGGTTACCTTAGCTTCTTAACCCTTTACAGGTGAAAGGGTTTTGCCTCTGGCCAGGAAGGATTTTATAGCACTGTATATAGAAAGGTGGTTACCCTTCCCTTTATATTTGTGACAGGATGGCATAACTTTTTTGGGCTTTCTGAAAACCTTAAACAGAGTCCCTTAAAAAGGCAGGAAAAGAAATGAAGTAGTCATGAGGGAAATACAAAATACTATTGGTGACCAAGAACTAGTTTAGTAACAGCTGTTTAGTCACAGCTGAAGTTTTTTTATAGGATGCATCCCATCGAACCAAAACCTTAAAAGCACAGAAATAAGAAGTTAAGGGGAAACGTAAGCATTCCTTTCCATGTTGCCTACCAGTGCTCCTGGTAAAACATGGAAGGGTTCCACAAGGCTCTTGCTTTCAGCAGGTATCCAAAAATGATACATACCCCAGATTCACCATGTGTTTTGTTCTGGGACAGGTCACAGTCCAGGCTTCCTGATGTATGCTTCCCCTCTCTTGCAAGGGGGGAGGCTGCTCTATGCCTATCTTCTGTGACAGATTCTCTGGGCACCCAGGACTGAAGGTCACCTTGTACCCACCCCCCACCAGCAGCATAATGGAGACTTGCTTGTGGTTAACTGGATGTCTGTTCCCTGATAACTCCAGCCTATTAGCCACCCAAGCACTCTCCTCTAGGCTGTGACAGTCCTTACTTTGCCATACAGATGAATAGTCAGTGTACTCCAGCCCCCGAGTCCTTTTGAGGAGTTCTCCTGTAGTGTCCAGCCATTTCTTCACTGAACACTCTCAGAAATATCAGGTCTGCTGTACCCAAAAGAACAGTATATATGCCAGCTTGTCTGATTCAACTCAGGATCAGCTCTTTTCTTAATACCAGAGCACTGAGATATATTTATGGTGAAAACACAAAGTTTATTATCAGGGATTCAAGAGGTAGTGAGTAAGGATAATAGAGAAAAAAGTTACATATAAAACAAAATCATAACATGCTTTTTAGAGATTAAACTTTATTAGGTTAACCTTCTACCTAGTGAAGTTTATCTCCTCAGAAGCCTTCTGCAGCATCTTCATCCACAGCTGGTTGTGATCCCATTTTTATAAATGTAAATACACTGCCTGTTTAATTCCTAGCTGCAGAATGTCATCTTTGTCCCCTAAATATAGTCCAGCAAAGTGTTTGAAGTGTTTCTCAAAATAAAGTTACCTTCCCTGCTGTGTCTCTATACCTGTTAGTTCCTTTTTTAAATTCTTGCAATGTTTCATCTGCATTTAGCTTAGATGGGTGATGGGAGACTCACTGTGAATGAGACAATACTTAATTTACATTTTGACAGACAATGGTGCATAAACATCCCTTGTCTGACAGAAAACTTGTTTTGCCACCTCTGCTGTGATACAGAATCTAAGAACATATTTTCAGCATTCATAGTATCATTTTGGAATGATATGAATAACCAGTGTGACCCTGACTTTAATTTAAGACCTCATGTGATATTCTTTAGTAAACCAGAACATAAAGTATTAGGATATAGATTCATAGATTTTAAAGCGAGAAGAGACCTTTGTGATCATCTAGTCCAGTGATACTCAATTAGATCTATTGCAGGCTGATTTGAGAATTTTATGATAGACAAGCCATTTGCACAAAATAAAAAAATAAAATTAAAAATACACGACTTCAGCTGCCAATAAAGACCTTGATTGCAACATAAAAATTAGAGACACTAATACTTAAAGCAGTTTATAAATCAGTATTATTACCTATGTTTGTGGCAATCTCTAATGGTAGGTGTGACATTGACAATCTCTGGCAAGCTTTGTGAAGAGTGGTTTTTAGGAGGTCATGACGCATGAACTGGTGAAGATGCTCATCTGTCAGGTGATTGCTATTTTTTTTATAATGTTCATGGTAGAAAATCCAGATCCAAGGTACATTGATCTGAACATTGTTAAAGATAAATGACTAGATTCTGGCTATTCTGAAACTGGTCAGCATATTGAATCCAGATATCACAAAGTTCTACTTCTTTGAATTTTGCCTTCAAGATATCTGAGCTGTGGAGCCTTAAAATTTCTGATTGAAAGGCACCTTCATCAATTGAATCAAGAATGTTCCTTGCTTCAAAAGGACAAGGTCTGTTGGCAGCGACAACAAATGAATCATGAACAAATAGAAGCAAATCGTTTGAAATTTTAAAATTCTCAAATCGCATTTTACAATTTTCGATCAGATTGTTTAGGAATTCTTGCATCATTTTCATTGAAGTTGCATCTGTCACAATGACATGCAATGTGGAAATGTGCAACATCTTTCCTGTTAAGTCTGCCTGAAAGATTTCAAGATTCCTCTGAAAGGCACACACTTTTTCAAACAGATTCCTGATATTGCTTGCATGGCCTTGGAGCTGCAAGTTGAGGGAATTAAAGCTTGTCACGCAGAAAAGCTACCTGTGACATAGAGGGGACATCATTTGTAAATTCCAGGAACTCGTAGGCCTTGTTGGTCTTGTGGTTTGAAAGAAATTTGATGATTTCTTTTTAAAGTGAACAAAACCTTTTGTAGCAAGCGCCTCTATTTAACCAGCAAATGTTGTTGTGCTGCAACAGGTCACTGTATTTGGCTGAAATGTCTTGTAAAAAAGATTTAAAAAGACAATGTTGCAAGCTAGAAGTTGAGCATGTGTAATTCACTAATCTCATCACAATGCCAATACTTGTTTTTTTTCAAGTCCTCAGACAACTTACCACACAGGACAGTCTGGTGAATGATGCACTGCAGTGTATTTAATGAGGGTGTATCACTACCAAATGTGAAGCAAAGCCCTGCTCTTTCCCTGTCATGGAGAGACCTCAGTCTGTAACAAGCAAGTTTACTTGCTGCAAATCAAAACCATTTTTTTCAAAAAAAGCCTTTTACCTTTTCAAAAAGGATCTCTCCTGTAGTGTAGGTTTCCAGTAGTATTAAGCACTAAAATTCTTCCTTAAATATTTCACTATCATAAAATCTAACAAACAGCGATAGATGGGCAGTGTCACTTAAATCACTTGATTTGTCCACTGCAAGAGATATGCATTTGACATTTTTTAAATCAGAAAGCAGTGCTGACAATTATCTCCAGTCTTCTCACTACTGTGGAATCAGACAAGGAAACTTGCTTCAAATGGTTCACAATGTCATCTTTGTTTTTATCTCTGACAAAAAGCTCCTCCAGCATTTCTAAGGTGCACTCCTTCAGAAGCTCAGCATCCAGGAAAGGCTTTTTCTTTTTAGCTAGTACCAACATTATCCGAAGAAAAGCAGTTATTGCTTTTCCTTTATAGTCGCTGAAGTTCTGAGAATGACATTTTAAGTGTGATGCAAAAACTTCAGATTTTTAATTTCATCACATTTTCCAACATTACCAGGAGGATGGGCTGCGTTGAAGTTACTGTGCGTTGATTCAGAGTGGCGCCTCGTGTTGACGACTTTATAGATGGGTGCAGTGATTTGGCATATTAAATACAAAGCTTTTGCATTTAAATGAGGTGGCATAATACTAAAAAAAATCCACTGTCCAGTTTGGGTTAAAAGGCTTGGCTTTCGTTGTCGACTTTGCAACATTTACTCCCACTTGCATTCATTTTTTACTCCATTTCCATCACTTATGGAAAAAACGGGTAGCGTCCTAGCTCAAGCGTAACCGGTGCTATCGCGAGAACTCAAGATCCAGTAAGCAGTGCTTAATTTGTGCTGGGGCTTGCCAGGGCTGAGCCCTGGCACTTCCTAAGCATGACAGTTCATAGCCCCTGCACCTCTTGGCTCCTGGCCAGCAGCCACTGGTCTCTGGCTGCCCAGCTCTAAAGGCAGCACTGCCGCCAGCAGCAGTGCAGAAGGAAGGGTGGCATGGTAGGGTGTATTGCCATGCTTACTACTTCTGCGCTACTGCTGGTGATGGCACTACCTTCAGAGCTGGGTGCCTGGCCAGCAGCTGCTGCTCTCCGGCCACCCAGCCAGTGCTTAACTTATGCCAGGACAGTGCCACAGCACCTCTTTCATTACAAATTAAGTACGGTCACTAAGTTACTCATAGGCAAATGATAGGCAGCGCAACACGGTTTGTGAATTTAATTATAAACATTTTTTAAGGTGAGTTCGCAGGCCACACAGGAAGCCTTGGTGGGCCTTATTTGGCCTACAGGCAGCCTATTGAGTATTGCAGGCCACAGAACCTCACTCATCTCCTCTTATAATAGACCCATAATCTCTGGCTGAATTATTGAAGTCCTCAAATCATGATTTACAGACTTCAAGTTACAGAGAATCCACCATTTACTCTCGTTTAAACCAGCAAATGATTTGTGCCCCATGCTGCAGAGGAAGGCAAAAAAAAAAAAACCCATCTCCAAACCCACGGGGTCTCTGACTTGGGGAGAAACTAGTTCATTTAGAGTTCACCTGGCATCTATCTCTGCATTTCACCAACCAGTTGGGGATGGGCTGCTGAGTGTCTTCTAAGTCAGTCAATCAGGTTCTTAGAGTTTGGACAGGCTGTACCCCCTTATCACAGATAATACTTCTCCTTCCTGAGGGATTTGAGTTTGCTACTGGCAATGTTGTAAGGTTCACCCTTTGAACTGATGGCTGCCTGTTGTTTGCTGCATCTGTCTAAGAAGGTAGCTTTCTTGGCAGCCATTATATCTGAGAAGGGGGGCAGAATTATGTGCATTGGTCATGGACCTTCCTTACACAGTTCTCTATAAGGACAAGGTATATTATATCCTCCTAGATGTTCCTAACTAAGGTCTCAGCATTCCACCTTAATAAAGCAGTATACTTATGACATGCTGTCCTTAAACCCAGTTCTCATAAGGATGAAGAAAGACTTCAGATCTTGATGTCAGAAGAGCACTGGCTTTTTACTTTGATAGAACAGGATCATTTAGATCATCTCAGCTGTTTGTTTCAGTTGCAGACAGGATAAAAGGCCTTCTGATCTCTACACAAAAGATTTCATCCTGGATTTCTTCCTGCATAAGTCTGTGATATGACATTGCAAAAGTACCTCCACCAAGCAGGGTGGTTGCAAACTCCACAAGAACCCAGGCAGCTTCCATAGCTTTCCTGGCTGAGGTATTTCTCAGGGACATTTGTAAATCTGCAACATGGTCATTAGTGCATACTTTTACAAGTCACTGTGCTGTATCAGAGGGGATGCAAAATTTGGACAAGTAGTTATACAGTTGTTGTTCAGGTAGACTCTGAAACCCTCTACCAGATTGAATTGCTTGTGAGTCATCTGAAGTGTAATGGATACATGCAATCCCTCAAACAAGAAAAAATGGTTATTAACCCATTCTGTAACTGTTCTTCTTTTAGATGTGTTGCCCATGCCATTCCATGTGTCATGCTCCTTCCCCTTTATATCAGAATCTCTATCAGGTAAGAAGGAACTGAAGGGGATTGGGGACAGTGCTGTCCTTTATATAATTGAACAGCAGTAGGACAGTGCTAAGGGCACATGTGCAGCCCCGACAGGTACCGCTAAGGGAAAAATCTCTGTTTCTAGTGCATTGGGTGTGCACAAACCTATAGTGGAATGGACATGTGCAACACATCTTGAAGAAAAACAGTTACAGAATAGGTTAGTGACTATTTTTCTGTTTTGTTTTTTATTTCAATTAGATATTTACAAAATAAAGATTTAAAGCTCATGTTAAAACTGAACTGTGTATCACAACCTTAACTATGGTGCAACTACTGAGCTAAGAAAATGATTAGAGACATGGAAAAACTGCTTTGTGAAATGAGATTGAAAAGATATGGGGAGTTTAGATTAGAAAGAAGACTATAATACAGGGGCACATGATAGAGGCATATAAAATAAATAAGAGAATAGGGCAGGTAAGTCCTTTTTACCCTCTCCAATAAGACAGTAATAACGGGGACGTTCAATTATATTGAAAGTCAACAAATTTAAGACTGGCAAAAGAAAATATTTTTAGAAAACCCACAAAATCTGTGGAATTCATTGCCAGAAGTAACAACTGAGGTGAAGAGCATAGCAGGATTAAAAAAGCTTATTTTTGTGGATAATGACAAAATCAACAATTACATTAAATACTTACACCTGTAAACATAATTAGCATAGATATAATTTAGGATTTGGCCTGTGGAATTTTTATTAGCAGCAATGATTCATGAGACTGAAGAAATTCAGTTTCATATTCTAGGTTAAATTTGCAAAGCTTATTTTGAAAATAAAATATTTTTTAATTGTGCACACCTGATCATAAGACCCAATAAAACATGGAAATTGATGACATTTTTAGACACTAACTTTTTTTAGTAGAACTGCACTTTAAAAATATGCTCCATTTATATAGCATCATCTATACAATAATTTCAAATTGCTCTACAAGCATGTAAACTTCAGATCTCCCCTTTGAGGTAGGTAGTATCGCTCCCATTTCAAAGACGTGAAGACTGAGGTAAAGAGAGGTTAAGCAGATTGCCCATGGACATATAAGTCGATAGGAAAAGTGGGAGTTGATGAATTCTGAATCCATTCCACTGACCTCTAACGATCCTCCCTTCCCCTTGATTTCTCTTTCTTAAAATCACTTTTAGCTGATCCAGTTATTTTGCAATAGCGTTATGTTGCTGTGCAATTTACTCTTGGGTTTAGAGTACATGTACCAAAAAAAGAGGCTACTGCAGGGTGAATTACTTATAAACACCTCTCTTTATACCTCTCTATATACAGTGTTGTCATAGTCAAACACTTTGTTTTCAGCACCTATAGGGGGATATTTATGTAAAGACTTATCCCTTGGGTAGTGTAAACTGACAAGTAAAAAGCCAAGAAATGTCAACTTATGACCTGACTGTAGTTGTTAGCAAAAGAAATGTCAACTTTACAGATGCTGGTCTCCCATTAAGACTTGCTGATGTTTTGGAGCTTTTGTTTTTAAGCAGAAAATGTCATGAATCAGAGTTCAGTGTCGGTGGTACTCACTGCTATGTACTAGGCTGCCTGTTCCAGAAAAAAGCCTTAGTTATTAGTTATATATAGGATAAGGAGAATCCAGAGCTGATAAAAAGTGCTATTTAAGATTGGTCTTCTCTGTCACTTCCTTTGTTTCAGGAGATTAAATATTAGTAGATTCTTGGATTTTCATAGATAGGTGAGCCAAATATGCATTTGTCTTCCATATCCTTCACATGAACTCATCTTCTCGGGTGTCTCTTGTTTACTTTCTTAGCCTGTTTTTTTAATGTCTTAAACTGGTTTCTACATTTTTGATTTTCTTGTCCTAGTCTGTTACCAGGACAAAGTCCTAGTCGATAAAGGTAATTTGTCTTCTAGATAGAAAGGGCTACAGATCCTTAATAGGTCTTCAGACTACCATGGCTTAAGAGTGGAATGACCAGACCTGTCAGTGTCTAGCAGAATGGGAGTGGCCCAGGCACTGAAGATCCCATCAGTTTTGTTCACCCTCTTCGTTTAAGGGAAGCTTTTCCAGATGTATTTGCTGCAGAGCAGAAACTGATGCATGTAAAAGTGATCAAGTCCTTTCAGAACTGTGCAGCCAGGCTTCAGGTTTATCTGTGGGCTTTTTTCACACCTTTTCTTTCAATTAGGCACTGCAACAACTATTCCCCCTTCAACACTTCTTGATGGGCAAAAATAGAGAAAGTAGAAAGGAAAAATCTGCCTTTCTTCTTCCCATATTATGGAAGTGTGGAGCCCTACACTTCCTGTGATCAGACACTAGGTCCACATTCTGAGGCTAAAGAAACTAGGTATCTCACAAGGCCACTTTTTGCTCGATTGGCGCAGGGATGTCTTGCCTCAGAGTAGTCAGCTCAGGTGAAGTGCATAAAGGCAGATGAATGTTGGCAGATGAAATTCAGTGTTGATAAATACAAAGTAGTGCACATTAGAAAACATAATCTCAATTATACATACAAAATGATGAGTTCTAAATTAGCTGTCACTGTTCAAGAAAGATATCTTGGAGTCACCATGGATAATTCTCTGCAAACATCTGCTCAGTGTGTAGTGGCAGTCAAAAAGGTTAACAATGTTATGAACCATTGGGAAAGCGATAGATAATAAGACAGAAAATATCATAATGCCATAATATCATATAAATCCATGGTACACTCACACCTTGAATGCTGCATTGAGCTCTTGTCACCCATCTCAAAAAATGTAGAGTTGGAAAAAGTACAGAAAAGGGCAACAACAATAATTAGGGATATGGAATAGCTTCTGTTTGATGAGAGATTAAAAAGACTGGGACTGTTCAGTTTAGAAAAGAGACAACTAAGAGGGAAGATATTATAGAGGTCTGTACAATCATGCATGGTGTGGGGAAAGTGAACAAGGAAGTGATATTTACCCCTTCACAAAACAAATGAAGAAGGGGTCATTGAAATTAATAGGCAGCAAGTTTAAAATAAAAGGAAGTACCATTGGTCTGACCCATTAGGGTCATTCTTATGTCCTTGTGTTCAGAGATGCCTCTTCTCTTTCCCTTCATTGGAAGAGCTGCCAAAATCAAAGCAGCATAATCCAGCTAGAAAAGGCGCAAAACACATTTAACCTCTCTGTACTGCATCTTCTCTAAGGAGTTTTATAGTCCCACTTTCCTTTCTAAGCTATCTCCTCAGTCTCTAGTATTATGAGCCTAAAGCTGTGAAGCATGGAATATCAAAAAATTGAGGAAAAATCTGGAAAACTTCTTTTCTTCTTCTTAGAGGATGGCCATCTGTTTTAGTCAGAAGCCATGGTCCAGAAAGAAGAGACTTAAGGCAAACTCTTTGCTCTAGAATAGTTGAGATAATTCTCAGAAGAGTTGTGGGATTAGTTCTTCCCTTGGACAATCCTGCAAAACAGGACAAGGGGAAATGAGTGTAAAGAAAAGGAAAGAAGCTACTATGAATTTCTTCCCTTCAGGATCCAAATGAGAATGCAGGGTCCCCTTGCATGCTAAATCTCTCGAGGATGCCATTAGGCCCAAATAGGAAATTCCTGCAAAAACTAGGTGTCGGGAAGACTTGCTAAAACAGTCTATAAAATTTCCTAATCTGACTTTGTTAACCTACAGAAAGAAAATACAGTCCTGTTTTCCTGGGTAAAGCTCACAGCCATTCCCATAGAAATAGAATTCTCACCAGTGGATTCCACAGTGGGAACCATGGCAATCTCATTATTGAGGGCAAACTTTGAAGTAATCTTGGGGTTAAATGTTTAAGTAATCTCCATGTTTTCTGCCAGGGCTGTAGTAGCCTGGAAAGGCTTGTACTTCAGACTTCTAGTTTGTGTTGTGGTTTGATTCTTATTGCTGGGCTGCATCCCAATGGAAAATACTTCTAGCAGGCACCATTTATATCTAACACCTCTTAGGGTACATCTACAGTACAAAATTATTTCGAAATTATTCTATTCAAATTTTTGGAAGCGATTTTATACATTCGGTCTTGTGTATCCCCACTAAAGCGCATGAATTCGGCGGAGTGCGTCCACAGTACCGAGGCAAGCATCAAATGTCGGAGTGGTCCAGTGTGGGTAGCTATCCCACAGTTTCTGCAGTCCCTGCTGCCCATTGGAATTCTGGGTTAAGCTCCCAGTGCATAATGGGGCAAAAACATTCTTGTGGGTGTTTCTGGGTGTGTGTCGTCAGTTGCTCCTCCCTCCATAGAAGCTATGGCAGGCAATCGTTTTGTGCCTTTTTGGCATGTAGATGTCATACTGCTTTCAGCAGACGGTGGAGTACGGTGCACCGCTTCTCTCCTGGTACTAGGAATCCCCCTTGCATTTCCTCTCGACTTTCTATGTAATCTCTATAAGTATCTACTCTTTCTCTTCCTCACCGACTGCTTCTGCTGCCAACTCTGCTCGGCCATCGTAAACCGAGCAGCACAGCTTCTGCTGCCAACTCTGCTCTCCCGCTGTTGCCATGCTACCGAGTTTCTCCATGTTGTCTGTCCTGGGCTCCCGCCTCCGTGAAAGCTACAGATGACAACCATTTCCCTCCTTTTTTTAGCTATCGTGAACCGAACAGCAGCTCTTCAGCTGCCATTCTGCTCTCCTACATTTCGCGCCATTTTTCCAGGATTACCTGTGCAGGCGCTATAGCGTGGCAAGCATGGAGCCTGCTCAGATCTCCG
Source organism: Dermochelys coriacea (assembly GCF_009764565.3). Classification (NCBI taxonomy): domain Eukaryota; kingdom Metazoa; phylum Chordata; order Testudines; family Dermochelyidae; genus Dermochelys; species Dermochelys coriacea. The sequence goes on from NC_050069.1 coordinate 105,423,856, forward strand.
CTGCAGTTTTGACCATTGTAAATACCTTGCACATTATCTAGCAGTATGTGCAGTACCTGCAAAACCGGGTAAGGAAGCAATGACAGTGCGATCACTATACTGATGAGGGCATGGACATAGACGTTCCTAGAAGCATGGCATTTGGGAATTGGGAGATCATGGGTAAAGGCGTTGGGCCAGGTTTGTGCTGTGGAATGCCGATTCTGGGCCCGGGAAACAAGCACAGACTGGTGGGACTGCATAGAGTTGCAGGTATGGGATGATTCCCAGTGACTGCGAAACTTTCGTATGCGTAGGGCCACTTTCATGGAACTTTGTGACTTGCTGTCCCCTGCCCTGAAGCGCAAAGACGGCAAAATGAGAGCTGCCCTCACAGTTGAGAAGCTAGTGGCCATAGCCCTGTGGAAGCTTGCAATGCCCAACAGCTACCGGTCAGTTGGGAATCAGTTTGGAGTGGGCAAATCTATTGTGGGGGCTGCTGTGCTGCAAGTAGCCAACGCAATCATTGACCAGCTGTTCTCAAGGGTAGTGACTTTGGGAAATGTGCCATTGTGGATGGCTTTAATGCGCTGGGGTTCCCTAATTGCGGCAGGGCGATAGACGGAATGCATACCCCTGTCTTAGCCCTGGAACACTGGGGCAGCCAGTACCCAAGGGGTACTTTTCCATGGTGCTGCAAGCACCGGTGGATCACAAGGGACATTTCACCGACCTCAATGTGGGATGGCCGGGAAAGGTGCATGACGCTCACATACTCAGGAACTCTGGTCTGTTTGAACAGTTGCAGGAGGGGACTTCCCGGACCAAAAAATTATTGTTGGGGATGTTGAAATGCCTATAGTTATCCTCAGGGACTCAGCCTACCCCTTAATGCCATGGCTCAAGGAGCAGTTCAACTATAGGCTGAGCAAGTGCAGAATGGTGGTAGAATGTGCTTTTGGACGTTTGAAAGTGCACTGGTGCAGTTTATTGACTCGGTTAGATCTCAGCACAACCAATATTCCAATTGTAATTGCTGCATGTTGTGTGCTGGACAATATCTGTGAGAGTAAGGGGAAGATCTTTATGGCGGGGTGGGAGGTTGAGGCAACTTGCCTGGCAGCCAGTTTTGCACAGGCAGACAACAGGGCAATTAGACGAGCGCAGCAAGGCGCGCTGCACATCAGAGAAGCTTTGAAAGCCAGTTTCATGACTGGCCAGGGTACGGTGTGACAGTTGTTTGTTTCTCTTGAAGTTACCCGCCCCCTATATTTATGAAAGGAAATAAAGTCACAATTGTTTAAAAACCATTCTTTATTATTTTGTTTCATAACACATTGAGAGAAATCAGAAGGTAGACCGGGGGGAGTGTGGAGGAGGAGGGAAGGACAAGTCCAGAAACCAAATCAAAATTTCAGCTATGCCAGTTTCTGCTGCTTGTGCAATAGTCTGGGGTTGAGTGTATGGGTCCCCGTAGCCTTCCCTCCGCCCCCCCCCCCACCCCCGAGTTCTTGGGCAACTGGATGAGGAGGCTCTGGAACTTGGGGAGGAGGGAGAGCGGTTATACAGGAGCTGCAGCGGCAGTCTGTGGTCTTGTTGCCTTTCCAGCATTAGATCCACCATACAGCGGAGCATATCAGTTTGCTCCCCCATGAGCTTGACCATAGCATCCTGCCTGCTCTCATCGCACGCATCCTCCTCTCTTCATGTTCATTTAACGCTTTACGGGACTCTGCAATTGTTTGCTTTCACACGTTCAGCTGGGCCCTATCAGTGCGGGAGGACTGCATGAGCTTGGCAAACATGTCGTCCCGAGTTAGTTTTTTCTGCTTCTAATCTGGACCAGCCGCTCGGACGGTGTAGATAGGGGCCACATTGAAACATTTGCACCTGCGGGAGGAGAAAAAGGGAGGGTAGTATTTTAAGTGACATTTTAGAGAACAGAGGGGGACACTTTTTTTCTCAGTGAAACAGGCAATTCATAGTACACAGCACATGTTCTTTCTGTACAAGGTCGCATTTTGCCTCTTATACTAAAGTGCCTGCCACTTTGGTGTGAGTAAGCTTCCCCCCACACCTACCACATGGCTTCTATGAGGCTCTAAGCAGAGATGAGCCCTTTAAACTAAACGGAGTTTAGTTTAGTCACCGTGTGGCTCCAATCAGGCTTTCTCACCAGAAGTGCTTTCTCCAGGGTCATGGTCCAGGAGCCCGCCTTGGGAGTCGGGGGAGGCTGTTGGCTCCAGCATTAAGACTAGTTCCTGGCTGGGGGGGAAACTGATTCTCCACTTGCTGCCTGTGCACTGTCTTCGTCCTCCAATAACTCGTCCTCCTCGCTCTGTGCAACTCCCCCCTTGCAGGTGTGCATGGACAGTGGTGGGGTAGCGGTGGCATCACCCCCCATAATAGCATGCAGCTCACGGTAGAAGTGGCATGTATGGGGTTGTGACCAAGTGCCCGTTCACCTCCTTGGCTTTTTGGTACACTTGCCTGAGCTCCTTTGATTTTTGTATGACACTGCTCTGTGTCTCTGGAGTAGCCTCTTTCCGTCATGGTGCTGGAAACTTTAGCATACGTATTTGCGTTTCTTTTTTTGGAATCTAGTTCTGCCATAACAGATTAGTCTCCCCCAACATGCGATGAAATCCAGTACCTCGCGTTCGGACCATGCTGGAGCTAGTCTGTGAATCCGGGACTGTGTGGTCTCTTGTGATGGTGGACTCTGCATGGTCGCCTGTGATGGTGAACTGTGCTGATGGTCACCTGTGCTGATTGTGACGAAACAGGAAATGAAATTCAAAAGTTCCCGGGGCTTTTACTGCCTACCTGGCTAGTGCATCAGAGATGAGAGTGTTGTCCAGAGCGGTCACAAGGGAGCGTTCTGGGATAGCTCCCGGAGGCCAATAACGTCGAATTGCATCCACAGTACCTGTAACCCGGAACTGTGATCTTGATTTCAGCGCTACTCCACTTGCTGAGGTGGAGTACAGAAATCGCATTAAAGAGCCCTTTAAATCAAAAAAACCGGTTTGGTCATGTGGACGGATTCAGTTTTATTTCAAATTAACTCAGCTAATTCTGAAATAACGGTGTATTATAGACCAGGCCTTAGATACCCTTTACTTCTCATCCCAGGCAATGGGACGTTATGTGTTTTGTTTGTTTTTTCTTGGCACATGTAGCTCCATACCTGTAGAGCAGTGTGTGAGCAAAGCAGCTCCTGTTGTCATTGAACTACTCCAGAGGAAAATTGGTGGGGCGCCTATGGACAGAATAATCACTTTTTGGAAAGTGCTAAATAACTCATTAGGCGTAGTATACCAGGGCTACAATAGCTAGGAATTTTTTCCCATTGATTAGAAGTGCTATTAGTTATTTTTGTGTTTTAGATAATAGAAAACTTTGATAGTTGTAGTCTAGTTAAAAGGAACAAGAGCTAGGTCACTCCCACCCTGCCAGTGACTGACAGGCTTTGTTCTGCTCATTACGTTTCAAGCAGCTTCTCCCGCTGACATAGCTACCGCCTCTCATGGAAGTGGTTTTATTATGATGATGGGATTTTCCTTATATGTGTCCCTGAAGCCAGTGTCACTTCAGTTGCATAGATAGATGCAGGAGCCATCCTCCTGTTCCTCCACTCCCTACTGATTGACACATAATCTTGCTCATTCCTTTTTAAATGAAAAATTGCCTTCAGCAACAAGTAGCTAGCTGTAGGTCGGTTAGTACTATTGGTTCCCTAAGCTAGATACCGGGGTGCTTGGTTAACTTTCTAAGAGCTTGTACACACTACCACTTATGTCAATGTAACTTATGTTGCTCAGGGGTGTGAATAAGCCACCTCCCTAAGCGACTAAGTTACACCGAAGTAAGCGCTGGTGTGGACAGCACTATGTTGGTGGGAGAGCTTCTCCCACTGACATAGCTATCACATCTCATGAAAGTGGTTTTATTATGCTGATGGGAGAACTCTCTCCCATTGGCATAGGGCGACTTCACCAGACGTGCTGCAGCAGCACTTCTAGTGTAGATGAGCCTTAGCAGCAACTATTGTCTTGCAACAAAATATTCTATTTTACTTCCCTGTCAGGTCATGATCTTTCTGTAAACCAGGATATTCAGGCTTTTCATCTTGTCTGGTGCAATGTCACTACTCTGTTTTGTGGCATGTGTTTCTCTGCAGACCAGTTTTATATGTATTCAGTTGCTTAAAATAGGAACAATTTCATATTTTTTCTAACCTTTTTGAAATAATTTTCCAAGTTGCAATTATATTTGAGTGTACTATAAATATAGTACCTAACAAATATTGAGGTTTCCTTACGGAGCCTGAATGTTTTGTCATATTGAGGCATCTCATTAACACTGTAATTTTAAGAATTAAGATCTATGTAGTGATGTTTACATCTTTAGAGAGAAATGTTAACATATACTTCAATTGGTATTTTTTATTATGTAGCTGTAGGCTATATAATTCTGGAATTTTCTCCACTTTCCTAAAAATGGTACTAGTTATTTTGTTGACTAGAAAATATAAAACTTTAACAGACTTGTATGATCATTGTGCTGTGGATGTACATCACTGCTTTGTTTTTCTTTCTGGTTAACTTCAGAAATTGGTTTTTCATCTCAGTGGAAATTCTTAATTCTAATTCATAATATCTTGCATAGATCCACACTTATCTGACTTGAAAACCTACTAGCCTGGGATGAGTGAAAAAGGTGACGAAAGCCTTCCATTTCTACTGAACTTAAACTCTTAACTTAAAAAAGAAATCTGGTCTTCGTGAAGTTAAACAGAACCTGTCACATGTGAATTGATCAAGTGATATCTTCCTGAATCTGCAAACAGAAAGCCCTGGTGTTGGTAGTCAGCTTCATTTCTACTATTCAGAACCCTTGGGACACAGTTTGCATTGTCAAGAATAATGTTAATTTCATCCTGCTGCTTGGGAAAGCTATGAAGGGCAGCAGAGGCGATCACTGGAATTACTTATGTAGAAGACTCTAAAATCAGTCTGGAGGAGATCAGAAAAGAGGCACTAGACTGGGGAGAAAATATAGGAAATTCCTTCTCCCTATACCTCTAAACTGGTTACACATATCAACCATAGGCTCCATATGAAAGACAGAGCCTGAAAGAAAGTCCCAGTGACAGCATACTAGTAGAAATACCAGAATCCTCTCCATGGGCTTTGAATGGTATTTGCTTTTAATCTTTTCCACATCTCCCCATTTTTTTTCATATATACTCTGATTAGTAGGTTGAGTACTGAGGCTAGCAGGTGTCTGGTAAAATTTTCAAACACTGTATTCATTAACACCTTCCTTTCAAGAGTTGTTATACTAGTGGTTGGGGCAGGGGCTATGACCAACTCAGAAAGGGATAGTCCTTAAAGTAGAGCACAATGCATAAGAAATCATATAATCACATGTCATATTATTGGCAAATCCTATGTTCATAGAAAAGTTACTATTTTATCAGCATAATATCTATGAATTAGAGAATGTGTGCCATAAAAAGGTTAATGGTGTCCTTTTTATTATACCAACTGCAAATTTTGTTTATCTTGCTTTTAGGGTCTTTAGTAGGAAATACTTGTTAGCACATATGAAATATTTAGTAGTGTTTTCAAATCATTGCAATTCACTTCAAAAGTCTTTATCTTCAGAGTGTAATGAATTACTATAGACACTTATTTCTGTGTTCTAACTCTGCGCAATTCTGCATATTGCTTTAGGCGAAAGGCTTGCGCCTTGGTGGACTATAAAGTCTAGATGCGCAGCTACTTCTGACAGCTTTGGACTTTTTATTGGTAATTACACAGATGGTAAAGAATGTTTTAGCTAGTGAGATGTTTTTAGAGGGAAAAATAGTTTGCAAAAATAATTTATGCAGTGAATAACATGTTTTTTCTCTAAATGTGCTTTCACTAAGATGTAATATTGCATTATTTTAATGTTATCTGAAATGGTATATAATGACTATTCCTTCTGACAGACTAAGGATACTATAGGAAACAGGAACAGACTAAGGAAAGTATTATTTGTAGATGTTTCAAGTTTTAAACTACTTTTTGTATTACTGAGCCATGTTCTACTGATGTTTTTTAACAGGACATTACTATGTCCTATCTGTCTTCCAATTCATTTTGAAGAAATAATAATCTGTGATCTATAGACCAAAATTTAAGCATGCTTTCTTCAACTATGACCATGAAATATAAAATTATAAATGTATAATCAGTGTAAAGTGAGATAAATAAGACATTCCACAAAATGCACTACTGTTTAATATTAATGATTTACTATGTTAATATTATCTTAAAACTTGGAGTGACAGTCTAGGTAACTCATTATGAACAGTAAAGTTTCCAGGATTTGTTAGGACTGTGTGAAATGATATGAAAGTTCTATCCTACATACCTACAACCTTAGTTACTTCTTGCTTGCCTCAGATAACCCCACAACCTGTGATGATTTTGCATCTTTCCCTTTAACTTATTTGTGAGACTTAATGGCCTTTGATCCTTTATGTAGCTACCACTAGAACGTGATTTTATTTGGGGGGGGGAGGGCTGAGGGAATGCCACAGAGGGCAAATTCAAAGCCTTAAAGTGAATAAGAGTGCTATTTGTGGCAATATGATTGGTGTCCCTGGATGCTTTGGGCCTTAAATGACAGAATATAGGGCATAGGTCTAAGGCTAAAACTCTCATATTTGTCACATTGTATGTAATTAGTTATTACAACTGGATTTTTCACACACTTTAGGATATATATGCTGTAAAATTTGAAGAAAATAAAGGGCTGCAATATAGATGGAAAAAGTGTGGGAACCAACTAAAACAAGAGATTTGCTGTGACTAAAAAATAGAAAATGAATTTGAAGTCTTGAAAATAAGTACAGCTCCCTAAGATATCCCTTAATGTTACTGAACCTAAACTTGCCAAGAAAAAGACTGGGACTGGATAAAGGGAACATATAAGAAATTTCTATTAGTTAAGTTTTGGGAGCCCTAATTTGACTTAAAAAAATACATTAATGCAAAATAGAACAAACAATTGAAGGATATTTTGGACTGTTTTAATAGATGAGAACACATCTATTTAACAATTACTGAATTAGCTTTCATTAATAGTCTGCGTGTCACTGACCCAAATCTTGATAGTTCATACAAAAACGTGGCCATTTTCACATTCAAAGATTCTAAGGTCACATTACTAAGAATTAATTACTTTCACAAAATTGCATATTTACTGAGACACATTTTAATAGTGTTAGAAACTTGTCAGCATAAATTAGTTAAGTACATGTTATGGTCCACTTTGTTGATTCTTTTAATTATGTTACTTACTAATTGTCAATATTCAGTAATCTGTAAAGGGTCTTCACTGGCTAGTGCAAAGTAGTAGGGTTTTACCATATTGATGCATAGTCAAAATATTCTATTAGTGGTTGATCTTAGTGCTACTAGTAGACTTGATTCAGACTAAAATTATTGCGCAGAAAACATTCACTGTTGTCTTCAAATTCCTGCTGGGCACCTCAAAAAAACTGCAGGCATGAAGCATTAATTATTTCAATCATCTGTTCTGTCAAGGGATACTTTTTTCCTTCAACTGTTGAGGCTGTGGTAGAGTTCTAAGCAGGGCTTTGGAGCGGAGCCTGGAGCTGGAGCGTGGAGCAGCTCAAGAGCAGTGGAGCTGCACAGGTTTTTGCCTGGAACTGGAGCAGAGCCGGAGCGCAGCTCCAAAGCCCTGGTTCTAAGGGTCAGCATGAAGATGTGATTTAAAAAAAAATGATGAGGGGTGTTTGATAGCAATCAGGAATGGAAACATATGTAAAAGATTCTTATCAGTCAGTAATGAAGACTGACATTCTTGAAGAGGGATATGCTCAGTTCAAACAAAATTCTTAATTCTCTTTTCTGATGTTTCCATGTTTTAGAAATCCTGATGCTGTGAAAAGTGTATTCAAGGACGATAACTCAGTGAGCTGTGCTCATTTATTTTTAATAGACTGACACGCAAATTTTAAGCCATTACCAATTTATACGTTTAGAGTTAAAAATACCTGTTTTCAAAAATTGCTCAAAACATATTTATTGCTGATGTCAGTCTTGCAAATCTTTACTTACTCACATGACAATTACATTGAATTCACATAAGGGGATTTCACAGATAAATAAGGATTTGCAGAATTGGCTCTCTGGATTGCAATTTGGTTTTCCTTTTTGTTTTGTTTAATTACACACTGATAGATGAAACAACTTGCATGCATTAATAACCTACTTTCCATAATATTTCTGTTCCTTAGTTAATATTTTAAACTGCTAATGTACTGTTTTAATAAATTCATGTTTTATTACACTTTTCTAGTTTTTTGTTATAGTGCAATTTCACTTTGTGTTCATTCCCCAAAAGGTTTTATTTTTAATACATGTGAGCAAGGGCAATAATTATCAGCGACTGATTGTAATCTACATGATACTAGTTCAATCTATCAAATTTGAGGGGGAAAACGGAAGTTTGCAGTTTTCTAGCTGTGTATTTCAGTTCTTGAGCTTTTATTTATGTATATTATATATAAAATAAAAAATTCTCTGCTTAGTTAGGGGTTGCAAAACTTGATATCTGTTGAAGTTCTTTCTTGTAAGAGGGTATAAATACTTGATGCGTTAGTCTTTTTATTTTCCAGGTACGTCTGTGTGTTTTTTGTCCTTCGGGAAAGCAACATTATCTGGTGGTTTGAGCACAGGTCTGGGATACAGGAACTCCTGAACTCTTAATTCAGGCCCACCAATGATTCATTTTGTGGCCTTGGGCAAGTCACTTAATTTCTCTGCCTTTTCTATCCACCCATCAAATGGTGCTAATGAAAGTTACCTACGTTACTGGGTTGGTGTGAGGATTTATTGGTTAATGTTTGTAAAGTGCTCTAAAGATTTAAATTATTACGTAAATGTTGAGTAGTTTTTCTTTAAAATATTAATTTTGCATTCATACCAGTTACTGGACTGATGGCTCTGGAGAGTGAAGTCCTCTAACTTCAGACAGATAAAATATAGAGAGCTATTTTGCAAACTTCCTGATCTAGAAGTATTTCTTTTGAAATGAGAGAGTAGTTAATTGTTTATACAATTGAAAGCTTGGTGTATCTGCTTCACTGTGACTGCCAGAATTAGTGTCAGTCACAGCCAATTGCAACAATGACTTTAGTGATTGTATAAAGCTGCCCACTTGTAACTGGCCTTTGATGAGCAGCTCATTTCAGTTAGGGCATTCTGCAGCAATACAGGTAATTACTTCTGACTTGGTCAGGACCAGAACTGGTTTGTACTAGATGAGTTGAAAGACTCCATGTGCTTTTTCAGCCCTAATGTTAGTGCAGTAGATCATACCCAAGCATCTTTCACAGCTTTTTATTCTTGTAACACCTGGTTATATTAGTTTGATAAATACAACAGCATGAATTTTTGAATATTATTAGGATAAATAATTTGGTGACAGTCTGACAGTTTAAAACTACTTATTTTGAATACACCTTTAAAGATCAGTTTTATGTTCTTCATAACATTGTTTTCCCAAAACAGTAATATTCTCTTGAAGTACAATTTGTGTTCATGTGATTTTTCTGATATTTTCTTAAGTTGATTAAACTTCTCCTTTTTTTTAAGGTAAAGTGCAAGTTAAGAGTTCAGACATACAAGTTGGAGACCTCATCATAGTGGAAAAGGTTGATGCTTTTTAAATATATTTTAGTCAATAAAGATGCAAACTATTAACACTTATGCTGACTCTCTTTTGAAAGTGAAGAAAAGTATATTGTAGGGCTGTCAAGCGATTAAACAAATTAATCACAATCATGCTGTTAAACAATAATAGAATACCATTTATTTGAATGTTTTTGGATGTTTTCAAATATATTGATTTCAATTGCAACACAGAATACTAACTGTACAATGCTCACTTTATATTTATTTTTAATTACAAGTATTTGCACTGTAAAAAAACAAAATAAATAGTATTTTTAAATTCACCTAATATAAGTACAGTAGTGCAATCTCTTTATCATGAAAGTTGAACTTACAAATGTAGAATTATGTACAAAGAAAAGCTGCATTCAAAAATAAAACAATGTAAAATTTTAGTCTGCAAGTTCACTCAGTCCTATTTCTTGTTCAGCCAATCGCTCAAACAAGTTTGTTTACATATGCAGGAGATAATCCTGCCCACTTCTTGTTTACAATGTCACCTGAAAGTGAGAACAGGTGTTCTCATGGCACTGTTGTAGTTGATGTAGCAAGATATTTATGTGCCAGATGGGCTAAAGATTCATACGTCCCTTCATGCTTCAACCACCATTCCCAGGGACATGCGTCCATGCTGGTGATAGATTCTGCTCGATAACCATCCAAAGTAGTGCCGACTGACGCGTGTTCATTTTCATTATCTGAGTCAGATGCCACCAGCAGAAGGTTGATTTTCTTTTTTGGTGGTTCGGGTTCTGTAGTTTCCTCATCAGAGTGTTGCTCTTTTAAGACTTCTGAAAGCATGCTCCACATCTCATCCCTCTCAGATTTTGGAAGGCACTTCAGATTCTTAAACCTTGGGTCGAGTGCTGTGGCTATCTTTAGCAATCTCACATTGGTGTCTTCTTTGCGTTTTATAAAATCTGCAGTGAGTGCGTTCTGAAAATGAACAACATGTGCTGGATCATCATCCGAGACTGCTATAACATGAAATATATGGCAGAATGTGGGTAAAATAGAGCAGGGGACATACAATTCTCCCCTAAGGAGTTCAGTCACAAATTTAATTAACGCTTTTTTTTTTTTAACGAGCGTCATTAGCATGGAAATATGTCCTCTGGAATGGTGGCCAAAGCATGAAGGGGCATACGAATGTTTAGCATATCTAGCATGTAAATACCTTACAATGCCAGCTACGAAAGTGCCATGCAAAAATGCCTGTTCTCACTTTCTGGTGACATTGTAAATAAGAAGTGGGCAGCATTATCTCCTGTAAATGTAAGCAAACTTGTTTGTTTTAGCAATTGGGTGAATAAGGAGTAGGACTGGGTGGACATGTAGGTGCTAAAGTTTTACGTTGTTTTGTTTTTGAGTGCAGTTATGTAACAAAAAAAATCCACATTTGTAAATTGCACTTTATCGACAAAGAAATTGCACTAGATTACTTGTCTGAGGTGAATTGAAATATGTGATTTGTTTTATCATTTTTACAGTGCAGATATTTGTAATAAAAAATAATACACACTGTTTTCAATTACAACACAGAATACAGTATATATGCAAATGTAGAAAAACATCCAAAATATTGAATAAATTTCAATTGGTATTTTATTAACAGCGCAATTCAAACTGCGATTAATCTGTATTAATTTTTTTAATTGTGATTCTTTTTTTGAGTAATAATGTGAGTTAACTGCAATTAGTCGACAGCACTAGTATATTGGAATAGTTACTTATGAAATACTAACTACTTGCAAATATTTTAGACCAGTTTAGTTTTATTTCAGAATCTTCAAGCAATTTTTGTTTGAATTTAATTATAGTCCTAATTAAATATAAACATGTGCATTTATATTTATAAGTATAAAGCTTCTTTCACTGAAGGAATTATTGAGTAAATGTTTATGGACTATGTTATATAGGAGTTCAGAACAGATGATCATGCTGGTTCCCTTTTGGCCTTATTAATCTATCTTTTTTTTCATTCATTTGATTTTGTTTGTTCTGTGTCTTTCACTGGCAAATCTTGTATATTTCCCGAATATATCTTGTAATTTTTGTTTTCAGAGGTTTTTTAAAAAAAATTGTCAGCACAGATCTTTACTTGTGCTTGAAGTGTGTGCACCTTCTAGAAAGCAGTGGAAAAACATTCATGTGTTCTTTTCTGTAATTGAACATTTGAATATGAGAGTTGCTTAAAGAGCCGTGCACCAAATCTATTTCATATCTTTGACTGCAGTGCTAAGAGAGACTGGGAATCCTCAGTCTCCTCTTCCTCTTTCATTTGGTCATTTCTTCTTTGGCTAAATTAGTTGTTTGTCTCATGTTGTAATTATTATTGATTTTTTTAAAAAGAAATGTTTGTTTTTGCCCAGTTGCTCATTCCAGTTCGTTTGGGAACTGGTCTATGATGATGGACCTCAAGTTCAATTTCTGTACGTCCTGTAATGAGAAAATACATGTGAAGTATGGGCATATATGGTGACTGAGAGGTCCATGCGCCCTAGGCCAGTGATTCTCAACCACAGGTGCACAGAGGTCTTCCAGGGGGTACACCAGCTCATCTAGATATTTGCCTAGTTTTACAGCTGGCTACATAAAAAGCACTCGCCTGAAGTCAGTACAAACTAAAATTTCATACAGATAATGACTTGTTGATTTTGCTCTATATACAATACACTGAAATGTAAGTACAATATTTATATTCCAATTGATTTATTTTATAATTATATGGTAAATGAGTGTCAGCAATTTTTCAGCAATAGTGTGCTGTGACACTTTTGTGTTATGTCTGATTTTGTAAGCAAGTAGTTTTTAAGTGAAGTGAAACATGGAGATCCACGAAACAAATGAGACTCCTGAAAGGAGTACAGTAGTCTGGAAAGGTTGAGAGCCACTGCCCTAGGCCTCTTGGATCCATGCTGGCTTTGTTGTAAGATGTTGGGACTTTGAAAATCAGCTTAAGGCTTTCCTGTCGGAGGAATCTCTGTACCTTGGGTCTTTCTCAGATAAGCTCAAGTTGGAAATCTGACTTTGCAGATAGCAGAGGCTGGTTTTCTCCCAGCACGATAGGGTCAGTGTCAAGTCATTCTCTACCAGACACAGAAGGAGACATCCAAAAGTCAATGCTCACATTTGTTGCCGCTTCATCTGACATGTCATCTGGCAAATGGCAGTTTGGCAGAGCGCCCTACGTTAAAACTTATGTATGTGTACATTTTTCCTAAACTCCCTTTTGGGGATTATTCTTCCTCCTATCTTACTGCCTGGACTAGAATTATTGCTGACAAAGGAGTCCAAGAAGCCCGTCAGAAAGAGTACCCTGTTTAATTTCACTCCAACCTGCTTTGTCCTTCTCCCCTCCCTTTTTTTAAGGATCTCATTCATGAGAACGTGCTAAAGGTGGAAATGAATTCCTTCCTCTAACTGAATAGAGGAAGCCCCTCATTAGTAGGTAGAGAAGGGATTCAATTTCCTTCCTGTTTCTTCCCCATGCTTAAATAAATATTATTCTTTCCCTAAGTCTACAAGATTAGGTTGCAGCTCTCCATTTAAAATGTACTTATTTGCACATTTTTGTTGGACCAGTCTATTGGAATTGAAAATACATGAAGTTCTGTGTAGGCAATGACCATTGTCAGTACAAAGTACTTTTTTGTGTCTTTCAGCACAAGTCTCAACTAAATTTCTGGCAATGGTAGTAGCACATTTAAAATAGCAAGGCAGCTACGTGTACCCCTGTCTGGACAACTGGCTTTCTCAGAGCTCATTCTTCAGAAGTATCCAGTGTGACAAAGTTCCTGCTCTACCTTGGTGGGTCTTGCGCTTATTGGCGGATTTGCTTGCCTTAGAACTTCACGGCAGCCCTCAGCTTGGCCGTTTTCATGAACCTACAGTCCAGGTCGACTCCTCCTGTGTCTAACCAGGAATTGGGAGGTTTGGGAAGAATCCAGGCCCGCCCTCTACTCCGGGTTCCAGCCCAGAGCCCTGTGGAATGCAGCTGTCTAAAGTGCCTCCTGGAACAGCTGTGCGACAGCTACAACTCCCTGGGCTACTTCCCCATGGCCTCCTCCCAACACCTTCTTTTTCCTCACCATAGGACCTTCCTCCTGGTGTCTGATAATGTTTGTACTCCTCAGTCCTCCAACAATATGCGTTCTCATTCTCAGCTCCTAGTGCCTCCTGCTCCCAGCTCCTCACATGCACACCACAAACCGAAGTGAGCTCCTTTTTAAAACCCAGGTACCCTGATTAGCCTGCCTTAATTGATTCTAGCAGCTTCTTGATTGTTCTAATTGCAGGTGTTCTAATCAGCCTTTCTTAATTGTCTCCAGAAGGTTCCTGATTGTTCTGGAATCTTTCCTGTTGCCTTACCAAGGGAAAAGGGATCTACTTAGCCTGGGGCTAATATATCTGCCTTCTATTACGCTCCTATAGCCATCTGGCCCGACCCTGTCACACTAGATAGCCCTTCAGATGCTGTGTAACAAGTCCCCTCTAAGAAGCTAAAAATCAATCATAATGAGTCCATGTTCGCTTTGACTTAGATTATGAATTCAGATGGGTTTTCCTCAACTCAGGCTGTAACTGTATATTATTTATATTGTATATACCAAAGGACAAATTTCTGAAAATTCAGATCAAGGTTTCATGCACCTCACAATAAACTGGATTGAAACTGCAGCAAGGTTCCTGGATTCTTCAACGCTGGTGCAGCAGACAGAAAAGTCTGTGGCAGCTTAATGAAAAATTAAGGTTTTTAATTTAAATATGACCATAAATAATTAATAAAATAGCCTCTGGGGCACTAGATTCTTCAGAAGAGATCAGCCAGATGTAGACATCTAAATGCTGTGGCCAGATTGTTGAAAGTTGTCAGCACCCAGGAGCTTCCATAGCTCCCAATGGTGGTTCTAAATCTCTGAAAGCCAGTAGTAAACTGATTTAAGGGTTTCCACATGGAGGTTTGCTTAGATTTAAGTAATACATTTTAGTTCAATTGGTGCAAGTTTTGTGTTTAAGCCAGCACTTAGGGACACAGTTCTGCCTCTATTTAAATTCTGTTCTCAAGGTTATCTTCATGACTTAGAGGACTAGATACACACAAAGAAAAGGAGTACTTGTGGCACCTTAGAGACTAACAAATTTATTAGAGCATAAGCTTTCGTGAGCTACAGCTCACTTCATCGGATGCATTTGGTGGAATGCATCCGATGAAGTGAGCTGTAGCTCACGAAAGCTTATGCTCAAATAAATTTGTTAGTCTCTAAGGTGCCACAAGTACTCCTTTTCTTTTTGCGAATACAGACTAACACGGCTGCTACTATGAAACCTGTCATAGATACACACAGTAATCAAGTTCTATAGAATTTAATAGCAAATTTACATCTCTTCTGTGATTGTCACAAAACCTATGGAAAATATATAATTCCCTATTTAAATTACATAGGCTTTTAGGGTGACTTGTATAGAACCCTATTGATTCAATTCCTATTACAGTTTGTAGGACTTTATTGTATATTAGAAATATGGTATGTCCCTGAACTCAGTTTTGTGTGGAAATTTATACTGGCTGTACTCTGAAGAAAGTGTAAGGAGCTTACCAACAGCATATCACAAGATGTCTTGCAGTAGAACCTAAAAAGAAAAGGAGTACTTGTGGCACCTTAGAGACTAACAAATTTATTTGAGCATAAGCTTTCATAAGCTACAGCTCACTTTATCGAATGCAGTAGTTACTTGAGCCTTGTGTATGCTTCCTTTCAGAAGCAAAAGTTCAGACCCGAGATGATATAAACAGCACAAATTCTAATCCAATTTTAGTTTCTCTCCGTTCAATTAAAACTGCATATAAAAGATTCTGAAGTGAGAAAGGAGGGTGAGGAATGTGAATTTAGTATAGTATAGAACCTAAGAGTTACGAACACCTTGGGAATGGAGGTTGTTCATAACTCTGAAAAGTTTGTAACTCTGGACAAAATGTTGTGGTGGTTCTTTCAAAAGTTTACAACTGAATATTGACTTAATACAGCTTTGAAACATTACTATTCAGAAGAAAAATGCTGCTTTTAACCATCTTAATTTAAATGAAACAATCACAGAAAGTTTCCTTGCCTTGTCAAATTAAAAATAAACAAAACCCAAACGTTCCCTTTTTTAATAGTTTACCTTTAACAAGGTACTGTACTGTATTTTGCTGCTGCCTGATTGCATATTTCTGGTTCCAAATGAGGTGTGTGGTTGCATGGTCAATTTGTAACTCTGGTGTTCGTAACTCTGAGGTTCTACTGTACTAAATTCACATTCCTCACCCTCCTTTCTCACTTCAGAATCTTTTATATGCAGTTTTAGTTGAACTAAGAGAAACTAAAATTGGATTAGAATTTGTGCTGTTTATATCATCTTGGGTCTAAACTTTTGCTTCTAAAAGGAAGCATACACAAGGCTCAAGTAACTACTGCTTTTCAGCAGTTTCCACCTTCATGCTAAGAACATATATGTGCTCCAGGAGTGGGACTCTTAACAGCAATCTACTCCAGGACGTGGTTACTACATAAGTAATCTTCCATTACTAATTAGGGTGACCAGACAGCAAATGTGAAAAATCGGGACGGGGTAGGGGCAATGGGAGCCTATATAAGAAAAAGACCTAAAAATCGGGACTGTCCCTATAAAATTGGGACATCTGGTCACCCTATTACTATCAGTACAAACTATGGATTATGTCCTACCATAATGTTCTAAGAACTCAGGAGGGTTGGAACTACCTTAATTTCCTTGCTTGAGGGCTCAATCCTATGAGATGCAGAGCTTCCTCATCTTCCATTGACTTCACCTTAAAGGAGGAGCTCAGCAGCTTTATATGATCATATTTTAATTTGGGTAGCCAGTGTTTCCATTTCTAGTGATTCAGGAAAATGGTAGGTAGATTTTAATTGTGGTGTAATAAAGATTTAGCCAAAATACCTCAGTCATAAGACATATGGCGTAATCATTTCAAATTGTGCTGAAACTATAATTCTCCTTTTTTGTCTGATCTAACCATGGATGCAAGTACTGAAAAAAGAATTCTTAAGAGTCAAATTGTCTTTAGGTTGTTGAATTTATTTTATTTTAGAGATTAGGTATCAAAAATAATACCAGTAGATGCACTCTGGGTTTCTGTTTATTACAACTAAATCCTGGTTATTTTTACATTGGCCTTAAGACCACTTGAAATTATATGTTTTACCTGTATTTTGTTGAAGTAAGCAGTTCTCAGTTTCAAAGTATGACTCTTAAGCCAAAGAACCAGTCAGGAGTGAAGTGTTCAATTGCTTGCTCTAATGGCAAAAAAGCAAGTTAACATTATATTTGACTGGAAGATGCATTAAGAGCATTTCTGCCGTGAAATTAATGAGTCATTTGAGAAGAAGATCCATATGTTAGTGTTTGTGGTGCAGCCACTAGTTAACAACTTAAGTGAAAAACTTTCCTACATTTAAACTTTGAACAGCCTTTGGTTTTATAGGCCTGACTAATTTCAAAGCAAATCTACTGACTGCTTTATGGTGAAAACAGTTTGGGTCCTGAGTAATACTTTTGTTAATGTTTCATCAACTGAAAAGTTGCTTATATAATTAATATTATAATGGGGTCGGGGGGCTTGTGGAGTGTGGAAAATTACCTTTTTTGTAGGAAAAAATACTCCTGATTTATATTTAAAAAAAAAAAAAGCTGTTTGAGAGTGTTTAAAATGTGTTTTTTCCTGAGGATATGTGCTTCCCTCTCCGTGTTGGAGGAATCTTAACTATTTTGTTTATGTCAAGACCTACTTTATTATTTAATCTTAATAATGCATTTAGGTGTCCATAATGCTTTAGAGTAAAGTGAATGTGTCAAACTGAACAGAAGCCACAACCCAAGGGGTCTGTCAAATGGATAGTACAGTTCAAAACGAGCAGGTGGTATGTATATAGCACTGTTTGTCATGTACACCTTATATATGGTGCTCTGCAGGGCTGCTGCTAGCAGGTCAGGCTCCTGTGCCAGATATAGACTGGCTTACAGAGTTTCCTTCTCAGAGAAATACACCAGAGATGTCTTCCATAAGATCCTTTAGTGAACTACCAGGTATGGCTGAGGTTAGCTGAAATGAGGTATGTTATGCAGAGCACCACCTAATAGCTGAACCACATTTTACAGTTTAGCATTCCATTACATCTACTCCTTTTAGTTCTATATTTCTACCGTTTATAAAATGTATACTTTCATGTTATCTTTGAAATTCAGTACATATCAATCTGGTAGGTGTCTCTGAATTGTACTCGTTTTCTTATTACATGACCTGAACGTGTAACAACTTGGTCATCTGGCTGTCCATTAGTTGCAGTTACTGGCTGTGGTCAGTTTGGAATCCATGAGTCACCATCATCTTGTTTTGCATCCACCATATGTAGAGTTTGCTCTGTTGATTGATCTTTCTGAGGAACATACTGTAGATGTTGAAGGTTTCTGTTGAACTCTCCACTGTCGCCCTTGATCACATATGATCTGGGTGCTGAATTCTTTTTCTTTACAACAGCTGGAGTTGTCCATCTTTTTTTCCATCCAGTTTGATGAAAACATGGTCACCAGGTTCTAGACCTAACAGTTCTCTGATTGATGTCTATTATAAAAGTATCTGTAAGCTCTTTTTTGCCTTTTTATCTGATTTGGCTAGTCTCTTGATGTCTGACCATTTTGGAGATAGAACTACAATTTTGACTTCGGAAAAGAATCTGAATTGTCTTCCCATCAGGAGTTGTGCTGGACTATATCTAGTAGTTTTTATCAGTGTTGATCTGTGACTCAAAAGATCCAGGAATAGATCTTCCTGCTGTAGGATTTTCTTGACTGTGTATCCAGCTCTCTTAGCCTCTTCATTTGCTTGAGGAACGTGGGCTGCTAGTTTATATAATCAAAATCATATTTCGTTTGGAATGACTTAAATTCTGCTGAAGTGAATTGTGATCCACTGTCCATTACTTGCTGTTCTGGAGTTTGAAATAAGCAAAAGTGCACTTAAGTTTCTCAATAATACTGTGACACGTTACCTCTTACAAGTACATTATTCCGATATACCTGAAAAAATAGTCCACTTTGACCACGTAATGATGTCCTCTGAATTTGCCTAAATCTGTATCTCGTCTCTTCCTGGTCTGACTGGTACAGGTGGTGTTTTTAAGGTTTTTTGTTGTTCTGTTTCTTCCGTAGCGTTCTCCTGCAGATACTTTATTCTTTGTCCTTGTTGATGCCTGGCCACCACACTCACTGGTTGGCCTGTTCAGAGTATTTAGTTAGTCCTTGATGTCCTTCATGGATAAGATTTAGCATTTGTCCTCTCATTTTTTGATGATGCAGTCGCCTTTAATCATGAGTCTGTTTTACTCACTTAATTGTCCACATACTGCAAAGTAGTCTCTTGTCACTTCCTTAGTGCCCTTTAGGTACTTGGGACAGTCGGCCCCAATATAATTTATCTGTTAACCAAAGAACCAGTCTGTCTCTGGTATTTTCATGTTTTGCAGTCCCAAAACGGTTTTTGGTCAATGTATACAGAGCTTTTATAGAACATTCAACATTTCCCCCGGTCCTTGAATTCTCTGGTGAAAACATGCTCTTAAGTAAACCTCATTTTTCTGAGGTATAAAGTATGCATGAAACATAGCCAGAACTCTTCGACCTTGATCATTATAACTGTCTTCAGTAAAGGTAAAAAAACATTTAAAGATATGCCCTGCCTGCTTCCCCATAGTATAAATTAAAGAGCATACCTGAAGTATCTCTGCTTTCCATGTGGAATTTGACTGTGATGCAAAATATTGCTAACTAGTGCTTCCAGTCTGTTCTGAAGGTTTGTCAAAACTGAAGTTCTCTAGAGCATTGAAGAGTGGCATATTGATGAGGCCCTGCCACCTTTGTTGCTTTGTTCCTTCTTTTTCGGTTCTCCTCTGGCACTAGTTTACTTCTGACACTGTTGTGTGCAGCTTGTACATGGTAGGCCGCACGCCTGCTACTAGCAGGTCAGGCTTCTGTACCAGATATAGACTGACTATAGAGCTTCCCTCTCAGAGAGAGACATCAGAGATGTGTCTTCCGTAAAGGTCCTTTAATGAACTGGCAGGTATGGCTGAGGCTTTAAAATGAGGTCTGTTACGAACAGCATAGCCTAGTGGCTGAACAGTACAATATAGTTTAGCATTCCACTATACTACAGTAAGTATTAAGGCTTCATATAACAATAGTCTAAGCAGGGTCTTTACAAGGGTATCTGAACTATCCAGTATCAGCACTGGTGATGACGTGGTTAAATTTCTTTTGTAATCTGTGATTTTTTTCACCAATATTTGTTATTAAATTTTTGGACTGTACAATGATGTATACAGGGAGTTAGTCTGCTTCCCTTTAACCTCTCCCTGTAACTAGTCTATGGCCCTCTGACATCCCTGTTAGCGGTTAATTGGTCCTTGTGTGTTCAACAGTCGATGGCAATGGAATTATCACAAAATTTGCCAAAGTATTGTCTGTCAATTTGTCTTTTTTAAAGAAATGAGTTTTCTAATCTTGATTTGGAGAAAACATTCCAGATGTGATTTGGATGCTATGGTGATCTATTCCTGAGTCTGTAACAACGTGGAAAAGTGGATGAGGTGCAAACTGCTCCATTTGTCTCAATGTAGTGTTAATTCTGAAGCCTAGTAACAATGATGATGACAACAATATCTATTTCATTGTTGATCACCTTAGCAGAAACAACAGTGAATGTGTCTTTCCATTGTTATTGAAATCAGTGGTGGGGAGTGGAACAGCTGTTTTTTGTTGGGTTGCTGAGATGAAGAGCAAAGAGCTCAAGTCTTCTCCTTAAATCTTACTGCCTCATTTCTCCATAAGAGCAGGAAAAAGGAGAAGATACATCTTCTTCTCATTAGCCTCAACTGTGTCTTGAATGCCAAAAAGCTAAAGCTGTTCAAAACTTTTCAAAATTTGAATTGTTCACTGAAAATAACTTATTTCGATGGGAGGAAAATGGAGAACATTTCTCATAATATTTCTGTAGCGTCTCTGCTACAACCTTATCCCTCTTCTCTTAAAGAAGAAATGGTGCCTATGCCACTCTGTTCCCTTCAGTTAAAGAACAATGGCCCCTGCCACTCTGGTCTCTGCCTCCTCTTTCCCTCTCCTAATAGTGCTTTTGCTGATTTATTCCTTTATTCCTCCCTTTTTTCCAAAGAAGAAAGTCAGTGACTCTCTGGCGAGCCCAACTTAGCCCACTCACCAGGGAAATCTTCTACTTGTCCTTGTCAAGTATTTTATTTCAGTTATTTAGAAAAAAAGAGAATTCATGATTAATTATAGGAATAAAAAGGTAATAAGTTCAGTGAAACCAGGAAGAGAATGAACATAAAACAAAAATAAGACATATGTATTAACTTGCATTTATTTTTTGTTAAAATGAGAAGTTGACATTGATATTGATAATATTAAAGACAGTACATGACTGGTTTTATACTTCACCAGGGCTAGTAGGTACTAGGTAGACTTTTCATGTACTAATAATAAATATAGTTTTGCTTTATAATGAGACTTTCTTTCTTCATAAAAACTGATAGCCATTTGTAGAAAGGATATAGCTAACATATGGTGTTATTTGGGATTTCTATTTATGCTAAAGATGATAGATCAGGGTTTTTTTGCCGAGGTATTGTCTGTTGGTTAAGTTTTTAGTTTCTTAACAAGAAACTGGAAGTTTTTAGGCATGAGGCCAGTAACCTGAGATGTGTACAATGGATTTATGTCAGAGTTGGCAGAGAAGTTGTAAAAATGTATTGCTAATCGATAGGAAGACAAGATAGCAATTTAATTGTTGTCATTTAAGGGAAGATTTATTTAATTTTGAAGTTGTCTTATGTCTTTTAGTTTTTCACATGGTATGAGCACAACTAGTGTAGATACAGTACATTAGTAAAGTTAATTTTTACCACAGTGTCTTTCCAATTTGAACATAGGCTGTTCCTAGTTGAGTTGGTCCTAGTTCTTGCAAGTTAACAATAGGTCATAAATTCATTTATTTCATTATTGTAATTTATTTCTTTAGATTCCTCTCCTCCTTTAGTACATAGCCACTATTGCAAACCTTTTCCTCCAGTTGTAAAGATAGATGAGCAGCCTCTTCCCGAAGAACCAGACCACTGCTGTTCAAATAGGCAAGTAAATTAAAACATTTTCAGTTGATGAATTTCTAAGGAAACAGGGTGTATGGGGACTGCTAGTGTTGTGGTATTTTGATTCATGAAAATGTAGTTTTTTATATATCAGAGAATTTTGCTAGTGATGGGAATTTTAGGTTACTTCTAAAACATATAAATATCAATTATCAGCATCTCCAAACTTAGGCAATTTTCAGACTATTCTCACTGTACTTTTATGGGGGCCCAAGATAGTAGCAAACACCACCTCTGCTTTTCCCATAGCCTACCCTTCCCTAATAGGCTCTAGCTTCCCTTACCTATTGGACTTTTCCCTCAAGCAGAACAAATGATCGTTTGTCCCTTTCCAATTTTTTTTTATGGGAATATGTGGGGGCAGATGGGCTGTAAGTTTTCCAAAGGTTTCTTGAAGATTTTAAAACCCTTCTTGTCAGTCTTCAAAACTCAGACCAAAAAGAATCCCAAATAGTACTATAAAATCTGGCAGTTTACATATGTGTGTTGACTGTGCTTTTCAAATAATAGTATAGTAATTGAATACTGCTACAGGGAGGCCATTTGAGAAGTTCAAAATTTGCCCATTCTTGATATGATGATTAACATCTCACTTGTAATGCATAATGAAATGAAAGAGTAGCTTCTTTTGCTCTGTGAACTGAATTTTTGGGTAGTTTGACACAGTATCAAAGGAGGGTCCTTGGCACTCTGAATACAAACCTAGGATCCTGCAGATGCTGTTTAGTTGTTTATCTTTCTGACTGTCGGATGGCTTAATCTGTTTTATTGCTGGCAAGTAGGAGTGTTAAAAGTGTTACCATTTTTGTCAAATTTGGTTGCTTCTAAGGTTTTGTGTGATGCACAATAACTAAGGGAATAGGTGCCTGAGAATTTTTTTTTAATATAGAAATAATCCTGTTTGACTTGGAACTATTATAGGTGGTGAGTCTTTTGTGTCATAAATGTTTTATCCCTGAATATGGAGATTGGGTCTGTGTCTTGCCTATGAAAATGAACTTGTAGTCTTTCTTGATTACTGTATAAGGCTTGGTGAAAGGTGTTTAGAGGAAGTCATCAGTAAACAGACACAACACAATGAAGAATAACCTGCGGATAGCCCGTGCCAGCCGATTCAGGCTTATGGGGCTCAGGCTACAGGGCTGTTTCGTTGCTGTGTAGACTTCCGGGCTCGACCTGGAGCGGAGGCTCTAGCTATCTTTGGGGTAGGAGGGTCCTAGAGCTCGGGCTCCAGCCAAAGCCTGGAAGTCTACATAGCAATGAAACAGCCCCACAGCCTGAGCCCTAAAAACCCAAGTCAACTGGCATGGGCCAGCTTCAGGGTTTTTTTCTTTGTTGTGTAGACATGCCCTTATAGTGATGCTTGGAATAAAAGGTTTCAGAAGTGTCATGTTGTAAATGTATTGAATTTCCTGTAAAACTTCTATTCAAGGGTAACTTTATGCCCTGTTAGAGTTGTTAATAATTGTATTATAACAACCCCTGAAAGCCCCAAACAAGATCAGGGCCCAGTTGTGATAAACACTGTATAAATGCATAATGAGAGACAAGCAGTGCCCAGAAGAGTTTACAATCTGAAGACGGTACACTAGGTTGGTGAACTATCCTTCATCTTTTAGCAGCCTAACTTCAGATACTGGATTAGGGAAAAATCTGAAAATGAAATTGGTCCTGAGTTCATTGCTATTTGTACACATCACAAACCTGCTATGCAATTTGGCACAGTTGGAAGTTTATGCACAAAATAGAGCCAGAACAGTTTTTGATACTTCATTAATTTTGCAAGTGATCATGATTGAAGTTTGAATTGCAGAGATGAAAGTTGAAGCTAGACAAATTCCGACTGGAAATGAGATGCAGATGTTTAATAGTGAGAGTAGTTAACCATTGGAACAACTCCAGGTTTGATTAAAAAAAATAGTTGATTTTAAAAAAATTTAAAAAGTAGATTTTTTTTATTTAAATAGAAGTATTTTATTTAAATCAATGATTTTATTTAAATTAAGTACTGGTTTACTTTTTAAATAAATAAAACTGTTTAAAATTAAATTTCAAATTGCCAACATACAGTAAGGCCTAAATTTATTGTAATGTATTAAAGTAATTTAAATTGAATACAGAAATATTAAGCAGTTGATATTTGCTGCCAGTTTTTAGAGAAAGTCAAACCACTGAACTGGAGGAAGCCACTGGCTAAGCAGCTGGAACTAGAGATGGTTTAAGTGCCAAATCAGCTTTTGACAACAGTAACCTCTTGCAAGTGCAAAAAGTACTTTCCTCATTTCAGTTCATTCAGCTAGTTCAGTTTAATGACTGGTTCATTCAAAATTAAGAGACCAGTTGGGATTTGGGAAAAAGCAGAAAAGCTTGTTTTCTCTCTTCCAGTACATGAATAAAAAATAGGTTTGAGGATGAGATCTACTAGTTCAAAAATCTTGAAACACTGGGATCAGAAACGTTCAGTTCACTAACTGTAGATACTTCCTTAATTTAATAAATCAGTTAGTTTTAAAGGCAAAACAAATTTTGATCATTTTTTCTTATGTATCCAGCACATTTAAGATGCTTTTATTTAATACAAAAAATTAAAATGCTGTTCTAATGCGTTTTTAATTGATTTGAATTTCCATCCAAAATTGAGCTTGATACAAATCACAAGTAAAAAGATTAATCATTAAGTAAATAAGAAATGCATCATTCACCATTTTCTAACATAATAAAAATGTAAATATTAAAAATCTGAATAAGTGCAAGTTAAGGTATATAATTGCTTAATTGTGTATAGATGTAATGTATCCTCCTGATTAGTAAAAAGCACCACATTTAGTGTAAAGGCAATATTTAGCTGAAAATCAATGTATTGTAATTGTTACCAACAACGAAACTCAGTCTTTCCTTACAAAAATAACTAAAAAGTACAAATGCAAAACATTAAAATCAATTATTTAAATCAAGGTTTCTGGCTTGCTGATTTAAAGTAAATTATTTAATTTGCTTTGATTTAAATCAGTCCACACTGGAAGAAACTTATCAAGGATTGTGGTGGATTAGTCATTACTGGCATTTATTAAATCATGTTTGGATATTTTCCCTAGAATAAATGCTCTAGTTCAAACAGGAATTAATTCAGGGAAGTCCTATGTCTTGTGTTATACAGGTCAGACTAGACAATCACAGTGGACTCTTCTGGCCTTATAGTCAATGAATCATTATCTGTGAAAGTTGTGTGGAAAAATTTGCTTAGTGTCTTCATGAGCTATGCGTGCTCAAGACAGTACATTTAGTCCATCACCTTATACGAGACCTCAATTTACTCAGAAGTTAAACAGCAAAATTCTATTCAGGCCCATCATCGTAGTATGTATGCATCTTCCAGAATTGCATCAAGAAATGTAATTAGCATGTCACTTGCGTTCTTTCTCCCCAGCTTTCAGCTTTTCCAGGGGAAAGCTATGTGAGAATTACTACCTGCCTCTGCAAAAAGAAAAGGAGTACTTGTGGCACCTTAGAGACTAACAAATTTATTAGAGCATAAGCTTTCATGAGCTACAGCTCACTTCATCGGATGCATCCGATGAAGTGAGCTGTAGCTCACGAAAGCTTATGCTCTAATAAATTTGTTAGTCTCTAAGGTGCCACAAGTACTCCTTTTCTTTTTGCGAATACAGACTAACACGGCTGCTACTCTGATACCTGCCTCTGGAAATCTCCAATACATGCATCCGACTAAGTGGGTATTCACCCATGAAAGCTTATGCTCCAATACGTCTGTTAGTCTATAAGGTGCCACAGGACTCTTTGCCACTTTTACAGATCCAGACTAACACAGTTACCCCTCTGATCTTTAAGACCGAGTGTGAGTAGTGTTGTTTTTTCAGAGGGAGTGTATGGAAAAATACAAAATGTACTAAAGAATGTACTGTGTAGTTTGCCAGTGGCATATGAATTGATATATATATCTTCGCATTTGATTAAAACTCAAACTATGATTTTAGGACTTCAGCAACTCAGCCAGAGGCTAGGAGTCTATTACAGGAGTGGGTAGGTGAGGTTCTGTGGCCTCGAATGTGCAGGAGTTCAGACTAGATGATCATGATGGGGCCCTTCTGACCTGAAAATCAATGAGTCCATGAGGCATAGAAGTCCCCATAGTAGCTAAAGGTGGCCTGTGAACAGAAAGGAAAATATTTTTTATTTGTGCTGCTTTAGGATTGAGTCCTGTGTATGTTGTGTCACTTCAGACCTAAATTATGCAGTAGGGAACTCAGAATTATGCAATAATGTGTTCTTTCTCTTCCTGCTACTCCCAGAAGTCGTCATTCCTTTGCAGTCCAGTCAAACAAAATGACAGGGTGTTTTGTTTTTTTTGGTTTTTTTTGAAACCCACGAATATTTGGGACAGCCTTTCTGTATGCAGGAGATAGGTGTGGCTTTTGATATTGGAAAGGAAATGCATCTCCTCTTTCTCTTCTCTTTTTTTTTAGGGGGGGGCGGGGCGGGGTCAGGGACAGAAGCTCCCTCATCTGTAAAATGGGATAATAGTATTGCCCTGCCTCCCAATGTTGTGAAAACAAATCCAGAAATACTCAAGAGGCATGCTCTAGTGATGTGGTCCATATAAGTACCAAGATAGATATTTCAACTTGTACCATGGGATCTACTATTCTCTCCCCATACAAAACAAGTAAAGGCTGAGGATTTGACCCACTAAAATTGTTTTCTTTTGAAGATTTTAGTTGGTCCTTCAACATTACATAATTGTATTTTTTCTGACTGAAAATGGCAGTTAAGAATATACTCATTAAAATTCTTCAGGCATTTAAGAGATCCACTTATAGGGAGGATCTGAAAGGCTTAACTTTTTGTTTATTCTATAACTTTTCTAAAATATTGATTTCTGAATTGCAAATACTGAATGTAAAGTACTTTGATAAATCCTATTTTAATTGCATTTCAATCCAAGTGTGACCCTTAGTTGCTGATCTTACTGGACATTTGATTGGAATGATTTTTTTTCTTACAAACGTAAATATGCTTTTTCCCCAGAATCAACGAATCCCATCTGACATGGTATTTCTCAGAACTTCAGAGAAAACAGGTATGTTTAGATACTTTAATCTTATTGGTTATGTTGGAGCTTTGTGGGTGCAGTGATTTTTTTTGTTTGTGTGCTTGGTGTTTTGATTTAGAATGGTTATAAAGGTCTATGGTAGCAGGTAGACCATTGATAATACAGTGTATAAGCATCATCTTGTGAGCTGTGTGACATTTATGGACCATAATAAATTTGAGCAGATCAGGAATCCATATTATGAACTACAGTGCATGACACATCTAAAATATGCCCCCTTGACTGAATGTGTTGATTTATTATATGTACATTTCTTATATCTAGTACTCAAATACTTAACCCAGGTATTGAAGCAAAGGCAGACTGAGACTATTTTGTGTATTTAGATGAAAGATATGAATAACTGGTAGAATATGACAGTATGTATAAGGTATATATTTTATATGACCTTTTATCTGTATATATTGCAAATAAAATGGAAATAAGTACAATTGCATTGTTTTTACTAAGTCATTACCAGTTCACTGATGTAATTGCATTCTATTCAATATGTAACAGTAATATGTGATTCTAGTGGTTTATATAATTTTTAAAATTGACTGCTAAATGAGGATTTAGGAAGGCTGTGAACAGCTTACTTAGAACAGTTGATACTACTACTTAGCACTTACTGAATAGAATGTCTTATACTGTGCTAACATTAATCTGTTGTGATTAGAGCTGTGCAGGAACTGGCATTTCTACTTTGTGGGCAACTCCAGGATTTCAAAATTGGTTTTGTTCCAAATCAGAATAAAAAGAGAAAATTTCTAAACATCCTGCTAAATGAATTTCTGGAAAAAAATTGTTTTCACTCAATCAAAATGCGTTGCTTCTGTTTCAACATTTAAAATTTTTAAATGTTCTTATAGTATACAAAATTTTAAAAGAAAGTCAAAATGTTTCATTTCAAAATGTTGAGTGGAATGTTTCAATCTTATCAATACGCTTTTTCTGGAATGATTTTTTTTTTAAATTCACACATTGCCACAAGAAGTTTTGATTTTGACAAAATAGCAGTTTTCAGTAGAAAAATTTTAAATTTCCAAACAGCTGTAGTTCTGCACCATACCCAAATAAATAAGTATTATTTATCCCCATTTTAAGAAGGAAGAGACTAAGTGACTTGCCCAAAACAACTGTACAGGAAGTCAGTGGCAGAGCTGGAATTAGAATTCAGGAGTTCCATGTTCTCTTTAGCGCAGTGGTTCATAACCTGTTTACCATTGTGGGCCGCATCCAATACTAAATATATGGCCCTGAGGATGTTGCGTGGGCAACAGCTCTGTGCTGATTGGGCTGCAAGTGGGCCACAGGTTGAGAACTACTGCTTTAGAGTGATTGTCCATATATAGATAATTGTTGCTACCCTGTGCACTCAAGTTTGGATTCTTTTAGCCAGCAGAGTCTGTTAGGGGATGAGTCTGTGCCATGCATGTCCTTGTGTCTGTAACAGAGGGCATAAAAGTTGCGGCAACCCTAATCACTTTTCAGATCCTTCTTATGGAATCCAACTTCAAGTTGGAACTCTTCAATGGCCAAACCTCTGAGCTCAATGTGAGTCCTTATCATTTTTTGTAAATAGCTAGCATTAGCTAGTAGATAGTTGTTAGCATGTTGATTAAAGATGAAATTAGTGTTTCCTTTTCCCCCTTACCGTCCACTTTTTTTATTCTCTTATTTTGAGAGCATCTTTCCCACAGGGAGCAGAAATCACCTGAGTTCAAGAATTACCCCTTCTGTGAAGCAGTAATGCCTCTTAAAGACAAATACGCTAGATAGTTTTTTGTGTCCGAGAAAAGGCATGTTGCTGAGAAGTGCTGAGTTTGTAAATCATTCTAAAAGAGAACACAAAAAGCTAGGGAGTCATGACTGAAAATTGTTTTGATGGAGATATCTATGCATCTCTCCTCAGATCCCATGGTCTCTGGGGCAAAAAATAGTATAATAGAAATGTAGGGTTGGAAGAGGCTTCAAGCTGAAAGGTACCAGTTCTTTGTGTGGAGGAAGGACCAACTACACCTAAACCATCCCTGACAGGTGTTTGTCCAACTAGTTCTTAAAAACCTCCATTGATAGGGATTCCACAGCTTGTCTTGGAAGTCTATTCCAGAGCTTAACTATCCTTTATAGTTAGAAAGATTTTCCTATTATCTAACCTAAATCTCTCTTGCTTCAGATTAAATCAGTAATTTCTTGTTTTACCTTCACGGAACATGGAGAACAATTGAACACTGTCCTCTTTATAGCAGCTTTTAATATATTTTAAGATGGGTATCAGTCCCCCCCCCCCCATCATTCTTCTTTTCTCAAGACTAAACATGCTCGGTTTTTGTAACCTTTCCTCATAGGTCAAGTTTTCTAATGCTTTTATCATTTTTGATGCTCTCCTCTGGGTTCTTCCAGTTTGTCCACATCTTTCCTAAAGTGTGGTACCCAGAATTTCACGCAGTGCTTCAGCTGAGGCCTCACCCATGCTGAGTAGACTGGGACAGTTGCTTCCTATGTATTACATACAACATTCCTTTTAATACTCTCAGAATGATATATTAGTCTTTTTCACAACTGCATTACATTGTTGACCCTTATTCAATTTGTGATCTACTATAACCCCCCCCCCCGAGTTCTTACAAAGTACTATTGCCTCACTAGTTATTCCCCATTTTGTAGCTGTGCATTTGCATTTTCTATCCTAAGAGAAATACTTTACACTTGTCTTCATTGAATTTTATCTGTTGATTTCAGACCAGTTCTCGAATTTGTCAAGGTCATTTTGAATTCTAAACCCGTCCGGCAAAGTGTTTCCAATCCTTCCCAGCTCGATATTTACAAATTTTATAAACATACTCTCCACTCTGTTATCCAAGTCATTAATGGCAATATTTAATATTATTGGACCCAGGACTGACCCCTGCGGGGCTCCACTATATATGCCCTCCTGGTTTGACACAAACCATGGATGCCTACCTGAGTATGGTCTTTCAGCCAGTTGTGCATCTCCCTGACAGTAATTTCACCTAAATGACAGTTCCCTGGTTTGTTTATAAAAATGGCCGGGGGGGGGGGCAGACTGTGTCAAAAGCTTTACTAAAATCAAGATGTATCATGTCTGCTGTTTCCCCTTACCCACTAGGTCAGTAATCCTGTCAAAGAAGGAAATTAGGTTGGTTTGACTTGATTAGTTCTTGAGAAATCCATACCGTCTATTCCTTATAACTCTGTTGTTCTCCATGTGCTTACAAATTGATTGTTTAATAATTTGTTCCAGTATCTTTCCAGTTATCACAGTTAGGCTTACTGGTCTGCCATTCCATGGGTTCTCTTTGTTCCCCTTTTTAAAAATAGGTACTACGTTTGCCTTTCTTCTGTCCTCTGGGACTCATCCATCCTCAGTGAGTTCTTGAAGGTAATTGCAAATAGTTCTGAGATTGTGTCAGCTAGTTTCTTAAGTACCTTGGGATGAATTTCATCAGACCCTGCCCACTTGAAACTTACTTAAATATTCTTTAACTTGTTCTTTCCCTAATCAGGCTTATGTTTCTTTGCACTTATTGTTAATATTAATTGTGTTGATTGTCTAGTCACTATTAACCATAAGTGAATACTACAGCAAAATGGGCATTAAACACTTGGCCTTTTTGATGTTACCCATTATTAGTTCTCCTTCCTCACTAAATAGAGGACCTGCACTTTATTTAGTCTTTCTCTTGCTCCTAATGTATTTATGAACCTCTTCTTATTGCCTTTATGTTCATTGGTAGATGTAACTCAGTTTGTATCTTAGATTTTCTAATATTGTCCTTACATGTTTGTGTTATTCTATTTCTTCCTTACAATTTTTCCATATTTCCACTTTTTGTAGGATTCCCTTTTGATTTTCAGGTAATTGAATTGCTCCTGATGGAGCTATATTACCATTATATTCTTTCTATATTTCATTCAAGAGTAGATGACTGTTGTCCCTTTAACATGTTTCTTTGAGAAACTGTCAGATTTCCTGAACTCCTTTTTCCTTTAGCTTTTCTTCCCATGCATGCCTTCATTGCGTGCATTGGTGGTTGAAGTGAGTATATCAGTAAACCAGATATAATCTAGAGAAGAATGTATAGGTACCCCCTGAAGTCTGTTCATCTTTTTATTGGTGGAAGGATCTAGAAAACATTTGCACAGGAGTGTCTTTCTCTACTGTTACCATACATGACTCTCGTAACGTATGGTTCCAGCACGAGTTAGGGAGGTCATGTGGACCATTTATAGACTCAAGGCCTCTGGTTTTATCAAGAGGCCCAGCTACTACACTTAAACATTCTCAAGTTGAGAACAATTCTCAGGAGATCATCAATGCAGATCTTGACAGACAATACCATAGCCATGTTTTATATAGATGTGAAGGAGTGAGATCTATTCTCCTTTCTCTGGAAACTATGAAGCTGTGGAACTGATGTATCAGTCACAATATAAATCTAGTTGCTCTCCAGTTACAATACCTACAGAATGTTTTGTCTGATCATCTCAGCAGACAATTTGCAAGCAAATGATCAGTGAAGGATGTCATCATTGAAGAGAGATTTTCCATTTGGGGACAACTGTCCATAGATGTCTTTGAAGTGTCAAAGAAGAAATACTTAAACTTCTGCTTCATGAGAGCCGGGGACTGGACTAGATGACCTCTGGAGGTCCCTTCCGGTCTTATGATTCCAGAGAGAGTTAGAGTAAAGGGTCTCTAGAAGATGTGTTCCTGATCCCCTTGTCACCCGGTCTCATGTACGCTTATCTTTCAATTCCTATAATCACAAGAGTAATCAGAAAGTTCAGACAGATTTTAGCCTAAGATGATGATGCTGGCTCTAGCCTGGCCAAGGAAGTTCTGGTTTTTGGACCTGAAGAACCTCTCAATTCACCTACTAGTCCAGCTGCCTCTCCAGCTGGACTAGATATTGTAGAAGAAAGGCAAAATTATCTACATCTGACTTTCCTGTGTCCTACGGCATGGATGCTGGATGATTGTCATTGTTACAGAGAAGTTGCTAATCATATATCCAAAATATCCATATAAATAGCAGAAAGTTCCACCAGTGCTACCAAGTGGAAAAAGGTTACAATCTGGGCTAATTTATGTATCAGTTGCAGATCCCAGACATGCTGTGGTTTGTCTATTATCATCTGGACTGTACATGAGTCCACTTAGTAGCTATTTTAGCTAACCTCCCTCCAATTCAGGGACTATGTTTTCTCTCATTCCCCAGTAGCTAGATTGCTTATCAGGATATATCACCCCCATTAGACAATCTACACCTTCTTGGGATCTACGCATTTTTTGATGGGATTGATGGATCCTCTTTGAGCCAGTAGCCCTCCTTTTTTCACTCGTCCATTAAAATAGTGTTTTTTGTTGCAATTAGATTTGCTAGAAGGCTGGGAAGTTCAGATCTTTATGGCATGGCCATCTTATACTATATCCTACAAGGAGAGGTTAATGTTGAGAACTCATCCCAAGCTTCTGCTCAGAATAGCTGCTGATTTCTATTTTAATTAGGTGATTCACCTCTCTGTTTCTTTTCCGGCCACACCGTAATAAAAGGGAAGCTAAGCCACAAGCTTTAGACTTGCATAGGCTGCTATCATTCTATCTAGACAGAACTGGACCATTCAGAGTATACCCTAGATTATTTGTAGTTTATGGAGAAAAGATGAAGCATCAACCAATTTCTACCCAAAGACTTTTTAAGTGGATTACTAACTATATCAGACTATGTTAAGAATTAGCCAAGCTTAGACCCTCCAGGAAGAGTTACAGCCTGCTCCATGAGGGCTCAGGCATCCTTGGTAGTTTCTTTGAGGTTTGTGCCCATCATAGGGCAGTTATGTGGAGTTCAATATATAACTTCATACAGCTTTATTCCATTGTAGAAGCATCATGGTCTGATGGTCATTTTGACAGGGTTATCTTAAAGTCAGTATTTAGTTAGACTCTTTGCATTCAGCTCCATAAGACCAGATCACAGCTTGAGAGTCACCATCAGTGGAATTTATATGGACAAGCACTCAGAGAAGAAATAGTTATTTACTCTACAGTAATTTTGTTGTCCATAAATATTCCATGACCCACCCACCATCCACATTATTACAGAGTCTTAGAAAGACCTGAATTTTGTATCAGTGAAGCAGCTGAGGAGCTGTTGTGGTCCCCTTACCCTTTATGACCTCAGAGGTATGAGGACATTTTCAGGGAACGTGTGACCCCCCCCAGCTCCCCTCTGGATACTGCTGAAGAAAAGAATTCAGAATCCACGGCACAGGGGGCATATGCAGTGATGAGCTGCCAAAATCTTAACAACCGGTTCCCTCCTCATCCCATGAGGGGGTTGTGGCCCGCCCCCCAGGACTCCTGCCCCATCCAACCCCCCGCATTCCTTGATGCGCCCCCCCCGGACCTCTGCCCCATCCACACCCCTCCCCTGACTGCCCCCAGAACCGGGCAGGAGGGTCTCGTGGGCCACCGTAGTTGGTGCCCACCCCCCCGCCCCCAAGACCAGAGTGACCTGCTGAGGGGTGAGGTGGGGAGTCCTGGCAGTGCTTACCTGGGGCAGCTCCCAAGAAGCATCCGGCAGATCCCTCTGGCTCCTAGAGGCGGGGTAGCGTAGCTGGGGGGAGCACCCACGGGGAAAATTTGGTGGGTGCAGAGCACCCACTGGCAGCTCCCTGCCCCGCACCCGGCCCCAGCTCACCTCCGCTCTACCTCCTCCCCTGAATGCACCGCCCCGCTCTGCTTCTCCACCCCCCACCCCCGGCCCGGCTTCATGCGAATCAGCTGTTCATGCTGGAAGCTTGGGAGGGCTGAACAGCAAGCGGTGGCTTCGCACTCAGGCCCGCAGAGGTGGAGGTGAGCTGCGGCGGGGGGGTGCGAGGATGGCCTCCCGTGCCGCAGCAGATAACCAGGGGCGCGTGCAGGGGAACTGCTCCCCGCCCCAGCTCTCCTCTACCTCCATGGGCATGAGCTCCAAGCTGCTGCTTGCTTCTGAGCCCTCCCAGACTTCCCACGTGAACAGCTGATTCGCGGGAAATCTGGGATGGGGGGGCGGAGAAGCAGAGTGGTGTAGTGCGTTCAGGGGGGGAGGTGGAGACGGAGCGGAGGTGAGCTGGTGCTGGGCGGGGAGCTGCCGGTGGTGCTCTGCACCCACCAAATTTTCCCCATGGGTGCTCCAGCCCCGGAGCACACACACAGTCGGCTCCTAAGGTGCCACTTTTGGCCGATTTGTTAAATTTAGAAGGTCTTTTAAAACTGGTTATCCCTCCTGGTTTCTAAATTTAACAACCGGTTACAGTGAACCGGCTCCAGCTCACCATTGAACATATGCATAGTCATTGGAATGTGCAGGGACAATACATCTCAAAGAACCACAGTTACTGTAAAGTAAATAACCATTTCTTCTTTGTCTTGTGCTCTAGTCACTAGACTACTGTCCCCTCTCCTAAATGTTGGTGGGGAACACTTTTCAAGAAGGAAAACAATTAACATCCATGTCACTCATCAGTATTCCGTAGCTTTCTGAGCCCCCCCCCCATACCATTTTGACAAAACCAGTCTTTTAATGCAATATGGTAAAGCAGTAAATTCACATGTAACTTCTGTAGTCAAGTATGAGCAGGTGCTGGTGATCATTTCGATAAGGTTGTTTACTAATTAAAAAGTGTTCAGTATAGTATAAGCAGAAATGAGTTCAATAAATACTCCAATGAATTTCTTTATTAGAGGAAAATAAACTTTAAAAATTCTTATTACAGAATGAAAATTAAGTTATTTTTGACGTCATTTGGAGATAGATTTTTGTGTAAACATGCAACAGATATACCAGTTATATTGGTGTTGCACTTTTAAAAAAAAAAATCTGAACTTCAAACATATGGCAGTAATTGCTTTTTGAATAAGGAATAAACACTTACAAATCTATAATTGGTTTTCCTGCATGTTGGTGTTTTGAATGATGGTTTAATTTATTGTTGGCACTTTAAATACTTTGTTAAAAACATTTTAGTTTTAACATATTTTGATGTTTTGTATGTAATTCATCTTCTGTACTATAAAATAGTTCCCTTTTTATAGCTTTGTAATAGTTAGAACACCATAGTTAAGGAAATGAGTTGTTAGAATCTTTTATATCTTCACAAAAATCTTTTTTTGGGGGCTAAAATTGTTCATTTGTTTCTTTTCTCTATTTACCCTAACTATATATATTTTTTGAAGGAAAACATTATAGTGTCCCTTATGTTTAAGAAATAAATAATATAATTCAAACTGCTTTATATATTAACAGTGTAATTTACAAAATAGAGTCTTAAGCTATTCTGATTTTTTTCATACATATGTGGTATTCTTGTAGAGATGGCTAACAGTGGAGTGCGCACTCCCCCAATCCTCCTTGAACAAATAAATGTTAGAAATCCAGCTTCTCTTAGTGTTGATAAAATAGAAGTTACATTTTAAGTGTAACAAATTAACAGCTAGTTGTGATTCAGCTTAGCAACATAAACTATCTTTTGGTGATTTTTATGCATGGCTATAACTCTCTGTGGGTCAGAACTAAAACAATTCTAATTTCTGATACCCAAGTGCCCAAAAAAATTATGAAGAAAGAAAGTCCAGTGAATGGTTTTCTTTGTCCACTTCTTTTCTGGCAGTCTTTAAAGTTGTTTCTCTTCTGCCTAGTAGCTGGAGACAGACCAGATATTTGGTTCTGACTCTAGACTTGGGACTGCTCCACAGAAAGAGCAGCCTAATTTTTTTTGCCTTGAAACCTGAACAGATAGCATTTAGCATGTCCCTTGGCCCACGCCGCTTCCCTTTCTATGAAAAGTTTTTTTTTTTATTTATTCCCTTCTTTTGTTCCTAAAGTTAATTTGAATGTCATTGTAATGAGCCTTTTGTATTGCTACCTTTTTCTCTAAACTGAGGACTTTACAGGATCTGAAGCATCATGCTATGCATGACTGTTAACTAAAACTTTTAGTGAAATCCAAATAGAATTTATTTCTACAAACAGCTGTTGATAAGTTTTCAGAACCCCAACAAAGATAAGAGTTTCTAAGATTGAAATTTCTAGTTAGCTTTTGTGATTTGAATCTGCCTAGAATATGAGAAACAGAGCAAGAGAAAATGGAGTAAGAATCCCACAAAACAGATAACAGGAAATTTGACCGATGGTTTCTCTAAGGCCTCATTTAAGCACAATTTTTTGTAGCACTATATGTGTCAGTTGTGGTTGTAATTTTTTTAGTGAGCATAGTTATATGGCACAGCCCTGTGTGCAGATGCAGGTACATTAGAATAAATGTGCTTATACTAAAAGAACAGGAGTACTTGTGGCACCTTAGAGACTAACAAATTTATTAGAATATAAGCTTTTGTGGTCTACAGCCCACTTCATCAGATTCATAGAATCAAACATATAGTAAGAAGAAATATATATACATACAGATAAATTGGAAGTTGCCATACAAATTGTGAGAAGCTAATTAGTTTAGATGAGCTATTATCAGCAGGAGAAAAAAAAATTTGTGGTGATAATCAAGATGGCTCATTTAGACAGTTGACAAGAAGGTGTGAGGATACTTAACTTTAGGGAAATAGATTCAATATGTGTAATGACCCAGCCACTC
The DNA here is from genome assembly GCF_009764565.3 of Dermochelys coriacea. Taxonomy (NCBI): domain Eukaryota; kingdom Metazoa; phylum Chordata; order Testudines; family Dermochelyidae; genus Dermochelys; species Dermochelys coriacea. Next base: position 105,460,599 of record NC_050069.1, read on the forward strand.
CCAGTCTCTATTCAAACCCAAGTTAATGGTATCTGCTGAAGTGAAAAAAACAGATTGACAGAGCCAGAAGAGTACCCAAAAGTTACGTACTAACAGGATAGGCCCAACAAAGAAAAGAACAGAATGCCTCTAGCTGTCACCTTCAGCCCCCAACTAAAACCTCTCCAGTGCATCATCAAAGATTTACAACCTATCCTGAAAAATGATTCCTCACTCTCACAGATCTTGGGAGACAGACCAGTCCTTGCTTACAGACAGCCCCCCAATCTGAAGCAAATACTCTCCAGCAACCACACAACAAAAACACAAAAACAAAGCCCGATGCCAAATCTGTTCACATATTTATTCAAGTGACACCATCATAGGGACCTAATCACATTAGCCATGGCATCGGGGCTCGTTCACCTGCACATCTACCAATGTGATAGAGTGGGGAGGGATAGCTCAGTTTTGAGCAGTTTTGAGCTCAGGTTTGAGCATTGGCCTAATAAACCCAGGGTTGTGAGTTCAATCCTTGAGGGGGCCGTTTAGGGATCGGGGCAAAAACTGGGGATTGGTCCTGCTTTGAGCAGGGGGTTGGACTAGATGACCACCTGAGGTCCCTTCCAAGCCTGATATTCTATGATTCTATGATATATGCCATCATGTGCCAGCAGTGCCCCTCTGCCATGTACATTGGCCAAACCAGACAGTCTTTACACAAAAGAATAAATGGACACAAATCTGACATCAGGAATCATAACATTCAAAAACCAGTAGGAGAACACTTCAACCTCTCTGGCCACTCAGTAAAAGATTTAAGAGTGGCAATTTTGCAACAGAAAAGCTTCAAAAACAGACTCCAATGAGAAACTGCTGAGCTTGAATTAATATGCAAACTAGATACCATTAACTTGGGTTTGAATAGAGACTGGGAGTGGCTGGGTCATTACATATATTGAATCTATTTCCCTAAAGTTAAGTATCCTCACATGTTCTTGTGACCTGTGCTTATGCTTCAGTGTAGCAGCCGTGTTAATCTGTATTCGCAAAAAGAAAAGGAGTATTTGTGACACCTTAGAGACTAACAAATTTATTTGAGCATAAGCTTTCGTGAGCTACAGCTCACTTCATCGGATTCATTCAGTGGAAAATACAGTGGGGAGATTTATATACACAAAGAACATGAAACAATGGGTGTTATCATACACACTATAAGGAGAGTGATCACTTAAGATGAGCTATTACCAGCGGCGGGAGGGGAGGAGGAAGGAAGAAAACCTTTAGTAGTGATGATCAAGGTGGGCCATTTCCAGCAGTTGACAAGAACGTCTGAGGAACAGTGGGAGGTGGGGGAAATAACATGGGGAAATAGTTGTACTTTGTGTAATGACCCAGCCACTCCCAGTCTCTATTCAAACCCAAGTTAATGGTATCCAGTTTGCATATTAATTCAAGCTCAGCAGTCTCTCGTTGGAGTCTGTTTTTGAAGTTTTTTTGTTGAATAGCCACCCTTAGGTCTGTAATTGAGTGACCAGAGAGATTGAAGTTTTCTCTGAGTGGTTTTTGAATGTTATAATTCTTGACGTCTGATTTGTGTACATTTATTCTTTTACGTAAAGACTGTCCAGTTTGATCAATGTACATGGCAGAGGGGCATTGCTGGCACATGATGTCATATATCACATTGGTACATGTGCAGGTGTACGAGCCTCTGATAGTGTGGCTGATGTGATTAGGCCCTATGATGGTGTCCCCTGAATAGATATGTGGACACAGTTGGCAACGGGCTTTGTTGCAAGGATAGGTTCCTGGGTTAGTGGTTCTGTTGTGTGGTGTGTGGTTGCTGGTGAGTATTTGCTTCAGATTGGGGGGCTGTCTGTAAGCAAGGACTGGCCTGTCTCCCAAGATCTGCAAGAGTGATGGGTCGTCCTTCAGGATAGGTTATAGATCCTTGATGATGTGTTGGAGAGGTTTTAGTTGGGGCTGAAGATGATGGCTAGTGGCTTTCTGTTATTTTCTTTGTTGGGCCTGTCCTGCAGTAGGTGACTTCTGGGTACTCTGGCTCTATCAATCTGTTTCTTCCCTTCAGCAGGTGGGTATTGTAGTTGTAAGAATGCTTGATAGAGATCTTGTAGGTGTTTGTCTCTGTCTGAGGGGTTGGAGCAAATGTGGTTGTATTGTAGAGTTTGGCTGTAGACAATGGATTGTGTGGTGTGATCTGGCTGAAAGCTGGAGGTATGTAGGTAGGAATAGCGGTGAGTAGGTTTCTAGTATAGGGTGCTGTTTATATGACTGTCGCTTATTAGCACCGTAGTGTCCTGGAAGTGGATCTCTTGTGTGGACTGGTCCAGGCTGAGGTTGATGATGGGATGGAAATTGTTGAAATCATGGTGGAATTCCTCAAGGGCTTGTTTTCCATGGGTCCAGAAGATGAAGATGTCATCAATGTAGCACAAGTAGAGTAGGTGCATTAGGGGACAACAGCTGAGGAAGCATTGTTCTAAGTCAGCCATAAAAATGTTGGCATACTGTGGGGCCATGTGGGTACCCATCACAGTGCCGCTGATTTGAAGGTATACATTGTCCCCAAATGTGAAATAGTTATGGGTGAGGACAAAGTCACAAAGTTCAGCCACCAGGTTAGTCATGACATTATCAGGGATACCGTTCCTGACGGCTTGTAGTCCATCTGTGTGTGGAATGTTGGTGTAGAGGGCTTCTACATCCATAGTGGCCAGGATGGTGTTTTCAGGAAGATCACAGATGGATTGTAGTTTCCTCAGGAAGTCAGTGGTGTCTCGAAGATAGCTGGGAGTGCTGGTAGCTTAGGGCCTAAGGAGGGGGTCTACATAGCCAGACAATCCTGCTGTCAGGGTGCCAATGCCTGAGATGATGGGGCGTCCAGGATTTCCAGGTTTATGGATCTTGGGTAGCAGATAGAATACCCCAGGTCGGGGCTCCAGGGATGTGTCTGTGTGGATTTGTACTTGTGCTTTTCAGGGAGTTTCTTGAGCAAATGCTGTAGTTATTTTTGGTAACCCTCAGTGAGATCAGAGGATAATGGCTTGTAGAAAGTGGTGTTGGAGAGCTGCCTAGCAGCCTCTTGTTCATATTCCGACCTATTCATGATGACGACAGCACCTCCTTTGTCAGCCTTTTTGATTATGATGTCAGAGTTGTTTCTGAGGCTGTGGATGGCATTGTGTTCTGCATGGCTGAGGTTATGGGGCCAGTGATGCTGCTTTTCCACAATTTCAGCCCGTGCACATCGGCAGAAGCACTCTATGTAGAAGTCCAGTCTGTTGTTTCGACCTTCAGCCTGGACCAGTCCACAAAAGAGATCTACTTCCTGGAGACTACGGTGCTAATAAGCGATGGTCACATAAACACCACCCTATACAGGAAACCTACTGACCACTGTTGCTACCTTCATGCCTCCAGCTTTCACCCAGATCACACCACACGATCCATTGTCTACAGCCAGACTCTACAATACAACCACATTTGCTCCAACCCCTCAGACAAACACCTACAAGATCTCTATCAAGCATTCTTACAACTACAATACCCACCTGCTGAAGTGAAGAAACAGATTTGACAGAGCCAGAAGAGTACCCAGAAGTCACCTACTACAGGACAGGCCCAACAAAGAAAATAACAGAACGCCACTAGCCATCAACTTCAGCTCCCAACTAAAACCTCTTCAACGCATCATGAAGGATCTACAACCTATCCTGAAGGACGACCCATCACTCTCACAGATCTTGGGAGACAGGCCAGTCCTTGTTTACAGACAACCCCCCAACGTGAAGCAAATACTCACCAGCAACCACACACCACACGACAGAACCACTAACTCAGGAACCTATCCTTGCAACAAAGCCCGTTGCGAACTGTGTCCACATATCTATTCTGGGGACACCATCATAGGGCCTAATCACATCAGCCACACTATCAGAGGCTCGTACACCTGCGCATCTACCAATGTGATATATGCCATCATGTGCCAGCAATGCCTCTCTGCCATGTACATTGATCAAACTGGACAGTCTCTACATAAAAGAATAAATGTACACAATTCAGACGTCAAGAATTATAACTTTCAAAAACCAGTCGGAGAACACTTCAATCTCTCCGGTCACTCGATTACAGACCTAAGGGTGGCTATTCTTCAACAAAAAAAACTTCAAAAACAGACTCCAACGAGAGACTGCTGAATTGGAATTAATTTGCAAACTGGATACAATTAACTTAGGCTTGAATAGAGACTGGGAGTGGCTGGGTCATTACACAAAGTACAACTATTTCCCCATGTTATTTTCCCCACCCCCCATTGTTCCTCAGACGTTCTTGTCAACTGCTGGAAATGGCCCACCTTGATTATCACTACAAAAAGTTTTCTTCCTTCCTCCTCCTCTCCCGCCGCTGGTAATAGCTCATCTTAAGTGATCACTCTCCTTATAGTGTGTATGATAACACCCATTGTTTCATGTTCTCTGTGTATATAAATCTCCCCACTGTATTTTCCACTGAATGCATCCGATGAAGTGAGCTGTAGCCTACGAAAGCTTATGCTCAAATAAATTTGTTAGTCTCTAAGGTGCCACAAGTACTCCTTTTCTTTTTGTGCTTATGCTGATAATTTATTCTCCTTCTCATGTGGCCAAATTTATTCTGTCTGAATTAGTGAACAATGGAAGATGAGAAAGTTAATACAGAGTAACCGTGAAAATAATTGAAACTATTAAAATAGAGTTAGCCCAATTGTAAAAATGTTTTACTATTTTTTTTTAAGTACTTGGTGCACAAGTTTTAGCCAGGAGGACATTGTAATTTGGTTGCAAAAAATAATGTGGAAAAATGTTTAGTAATGGAAACATCGACACAGCCTTATCTATAGTGGCACAAATGGCGCTGTTTAAATAATAGTGTTGGGCCTTAGTTACTAACTATACTTAAGTCCCAATTTTTATTTTCTTTCCTAAGTGTGGTGCTATAAAAATTAAGTGTTAATTGTCTTTTTAAATTAAACAAGTGCCTACTGATTACTGTAGAAATTTTTAAGTAATGGCATAAATTCTGACCCTTGGGAAACCAATGTGTTTTCCTATAAGTGGGTCCTTTAAAATGCCACAAGAAGAGGAGAGAACAGAAAAACCAAGAAACAAAATGGATACAGTAAAGCAATTGATAGTGTGGTTTTCTATTCTGTAAAATAAGCAAGTATGTATGGGAAAAATTGTTTGAGTGTAATGGTGAACAATCACAGATGTAATTATTAGATGGAGCTATTAAATGGCAATTTCCAAGAGTTTTTGCAAATTGTGAATTCAGGTTGAGAGATACCACTATTTGTATAGGGCTGCGTCACTCCAACATAACAATATGATACTAAATGACTTTATTGGTTTAAGTGAGGAAAGGCCAGATCTTGATCCAGCAATACAGTATAAAGACTTCTGGTATGTCCATGAGTTCTGCAGACACTGAGGAACAATAGAGTCCTGGAGGGGGACAAGTAAACACAGCTGCTACATGCCTGTTCTTTCCCCCATATAGCTATATCTGCAGATAGTGCTTCCTCAGGTGAGAGATCTCCCCAGCTTAATCATAATATTTCCTTAGGGTATACCTGTATAGCAGGTGGGGAGGGTCTTCTCAGTGTAAGGAGATGGACACATGCTAGTTCTGCTCAACCTAGTGTGCTAAAAATAGTACTGTGGCTGCAGTGGCAGGGGTGAGTGCTTGGGCTAGCCATCAGAGTACAACATACCTAATGGGTTGGGTAGAATTTTACTTGGGTGGCTTGCCCAAACTGCCATCCATACCGCTGAGGCCACATTGGTATTTTTAGCATACCTACTCCAGCAGAACTATTCTGTCTACCCATGCTGGGAAGAACCCTCCCAGTTTCTGTGTAGATATACCCTTACTATTAGGTTCTTCCCCCCCTCCCTCTCCCCTGAAACCCCCTTCTAGCTCCATACCACCAGTTGTCTAGTCAGGGACTAGTACCCATTCCTCCCATGTTTAGATCTAGGGTTACCAAGCATCCAGTTTTTGACCAGAACAACCGGTCAAAAGGGACCCTGGTGGTTCCGGTCAGCAGCACTGACGGGGCCCTTAAAAGTCTGGTTGGTGGCACAGTCAGGGTAAAGCAGGCTCCCTGTGGCTCCCAGAAGCGGTGACATGTCCCTACAGCCTCTAGGTGCAGGACAGCCAGGGTGGTTCTGCATGCTCCCCCCAACCCGGGAGCCAGCTCTGCAGCTCCCATTGGCAGGGAACTGCAGCCAATGGGAGCTGCAGGGGGCAATGCCTCCTGGAGAGGGCCTCATGCAGAACCTCCCAGCCACAGCCTGTAACCCTAGCTGTAACCCTCAATCCCCCCTCCCCCCCGCAGCCCAACCACCTGCCCCAGCCCGGAGCCCCCTCCCACACTCCGAACCCCTCAGCTCCACCCCCAGCTCAGTGCCGCCTCCTGCACCCTAAAAACCTCATCCCTGGACCCAACCCAGAGCCCGTATTCCCAGTTGGAGCCCTCATCCCCTCCCACACTCCTGCACCAGCCTGGTGAAAATGAACAAGTGAGCAAGGGTGGGAGAAAGCGAGTGAGGGGGGATGGACGGAGCAGAGGGTGGGGCAAGGGTGTTTGGTTTTCTGCAATCAGAGAGTTGGCATGGGGATATAGAACAGTTTTTACTGCCGAGTTGACCATCAGCAGCTTCTGAAAGTGTAGTCCCTAATTTCCTAGAGTCTGGAGAATTGAATTGCATCCAGTATGTTAAAAAGGCTTTTCATGCTGCTACTTGATTAATTTTGTATTTGTATTACTCAATACTATAGATGTGTGGTGTTTTTTTTTAAAGTTACTAATTCATCATACTAGAATAGTAAATGTACTGCTCAGCATTACAGTAGTAGTTGTGAAGCTGAGGTATGTATATCAATTTATCATAAAAATAAAACAGCATGTCTGTACATTTTTAGCAACTATTCAATTTTACTGGGTAAAAATAACCAACCTGCAACTGCTTTTATGCAAAAATACAAGAGAGGTCATGAACATTAACATGCTATAACAGGAAATCAGAAACTCCATAAACTAATGGAAACTCCGTAAATAATAGTGTAGTACAGGTGACAATGAATGAATAATACTCATTTGTTCTGGGCAGCTAAATTATAATAATCTGAAGACCAAAATTCATTTTCCTATTGCACAAAGGCTTAGTTTGTAACTTTGAATTTTTGTAATAAAACTGAAAAAAGTAGTATCACTTTGGAATTCAGTTTCGCAACTTACATGTCACCTATCTTTTTGTAAGACAGACTACGAGAAAATAATAAGGCTGTAACAGTTACTTTTTTCACATGTTCTGGAATTTTCTGTTATGTTTGGAAACAATGCATTATAAAAACCTACCTGTCTTGAAACTAAAAAGCTTTGGAAATGTATTACTACAGAAAATGACAAATGACTAGAGTGAAAATTTTTGCATATAGCCAGATAAACTTTTATCTTCAGGGCATGAGTGACTGCTAACAATCTGTACAACCTACTTTAATCTGTTCCCATACCTCAGTTTCCATTCCAGTTTTAACATTTGATTTAGCTCAGGCTAGAAATGTTTTGACACCTATCTGAAGCCACTGAATTGCATTGATTTTATGTGATCAGCCATTGTTTTAAGCAACATAAAATTCATAATAATTTCTTTAATTTTGGTGTAGAAGAAACTTCTGCATGTATTACAGCACCAGTAATGGAAAATAAACAACCTATTGTATTACTACTAAACAAATAATACATAATGAATCCCTTATTTAAAAAACACAGACGGATGATCTAATCCCTAGCCTATTAGTTTCCCTTTTGTGTGCATCCTTGGTAGACTAGTACATTGAATTTAACAGATGGTGCTATCCACCGTTAAAGAGGCAAGCTTTCTTTTAATACCTTGCAATTAATACATTGACTATTTCTATATTTCGTCAAATAAACAGGAAACAATTAATTCTGTGCTTTGTGTAGCAATATGGCTGTATAGTTTGTGCTTTGTATGCTGACCTGTAACTTATTTTTTTAAAAAATCAATATTTCTTGTATCCTTGTAACATTAGTGTTTAAAGGACAGGGATTTTTTGCTTCAGGGATCACAAATCCATATGGAAATAATTGCATTACCATTTACATTACAAAAACCTTAGTATTTGATAGTTTCATATGCTGTAGCTTTTTGTACACTAAGCAAGTATTCCCCAAATTTTTTGAAAGCTGAGCCCCCACTCCCACCAATCTCCTTTCAGGAAAACGAAGTCTGATAACCCCTGCCCCCTCATGTTAGAAGGGCAGCATGAGGGGACCATGCATTGCTTCTATGCCCTGCACTGTGGGAAATGCTACATTGGACCAAAATGTTGTAGCTTCCTTTTAAGCCCCAGTCTTTCACGCATTGAAACCAATGACAAAGCTTGCATTGAATTCAAGGTTTCTGCCCCAAATAAGCGAAAATCAAATGGGCAATATTGAGCGAGCATGATTACTCGATCCCACAAAATAGAGTTCACGTGTGCTAAAACTATTCGTGTGCCCAAGTGCAGATTAGTGTTCTGAGGGTAATTGGTGATTTTTTTTTTTTTTGTGCACAAGGGTTTGCGAACACATTCTGCACACAAATGGAGAACCTCAAATAGAACAGAACTTTTGTTATAATTTTAGATTATTTTTGCTATGTTTGTGTAAAAAAAAAAAAAAAAGTCGCTTCTGTCTGACCTCTGTTCCTTTAACCTGGCTTTTATTTTGGGTGGGGGTGGGGCGGTCTCTAAGATCGTCTTTCATCATAGTTCCTAAAATTTAAAAAAAAAAATGCTTTTAAGGCCCTCAGTGCTTTAGAATTGTTTACGTGCTAGTATCTACAGTAAATAATTTATTAGGAATATTGCAGTGAGTAGCATGTCAGGATAAGATAAAATACAGTACAGTGAAATGTTTGCATTATGTAAATTACAAGCAGATTTAAAAATGGAGCAGACCCCATGAATGTTCATGTGATGATTTTCAGGAATTGTGATAAGATCTTCAGAATGAGCCAGTCAAGTACATTTATTCTGTTAGTGAAAAGAAAATGTATTTAAACTATGTTCTACTGTGTTCAGATTTGTTTCTTTGGGAAGGAATGGATGAAAAATGTCTAAACTGGAGCCTTGACAGAGATTAAAGACTGAACATGATTGCTGATAGAAACACTTACCTTAGATGTGGACCTACAGGTCAGGATTGAGGTGCATTTTTGGGACAGCATGAGGAAAGTTACAGAGCCATTACCCATGCAGCTCCAATTTTGTGGGGAAAGAGACAACTTCAGTCTTCAGGTCCATCAATTCCCAGTAGTACAAACTCAGTTTTTGAAAAAAGAAAACCCAGAAGGATAATATAATTTTTTTGCACTTCTAAGAGAGAAAATATATAAAGCCCTGGCTCCAGCAGTTAGGATTCCTTGAATCAAGAACTCATGTGAATTTTCACGGCACACAGTAGCGGAAACTGAGTCTGAAAGACAAGACTTAACAAGTGGATGAGACAAACAAGGGAACCAAGGTGGAGGTTGGGGAGTAAGGGTAACAAATGTAATAGGATGTGCACGTTTCCTAGCCATGCAATAGCAGTGCTCAGAACTCACCACCTGCTTAGCAGTAATCAGGTTGTACTCCTTTGTATGCATCATAATGAAAGTGAGTTTTGAGGTTGGTCTTGAAGAATATTAGGTGGTGGCTTTATGGATTTTGACTAGGAGCTTTTCCCCGCTTCTGAGGGGCAGCATGGGAGAAACTGTTGTCAGAGAAGTGGCTATGGCTAAATTGTGGAAGACTTTGAAAGTAAGGACAAGAAGATTACATTTGTGATAGAAGAGGGCAAGCCAATGGAGGGATTTAAATGTAGTAGTCCAAGCAGCAAGACAAGAAGGTGATCTCATTAACTGCATTGGGATTGAGGGGATTGAAGTTGGATGCATCAAGTCCCTGAGAGGAGGAGATTGCACAGTATTTATGGCATGAAATAAATGGATCTTGGATAAGAGTTTTGACAGTGTGTGCATAGAGGATTCTGCTGAAGTTCTTATACTGTACCTGTTTTTTTTTTCATTCTTCAATACTCATCAACAAGATGCTACTAGTAGTCTAGTGCTGCAATTCCTAAACTTTATTGATTCATCTACCACCTCCTTCAAAAAAATTATTGTGAAGTGAATTGATGAAATGTAATGCTCACATACTAGAGTTTTGGAACACCTTATCTAGTGGCTACTAATTTCTTTGAGTGTGACAATTTCTATTGGGCAGCCTCAGGAACATTACTGAAAGATTATTTGGTAATAAATATTTAAAAATGTGTAATATCTGATTATGAATTTCATCCTTTGACATGTCCACCATATATATATAAAATAATTTCTCACCACTTTTCTCTAAAATTTGTCCCCCCTCAGTTTCTTTGTCTGTTTGTAACTTGACTGGTGTAAGATACCAGTGAAGCATTATCTTCAAAAAAACAACCAACCTATTCTTTGATTGTGCTACAAACCGAAGTTGTTGGTCCTATTCTAAATTAAAGCACATTTTTTTGGGACAACTTTCTACCCAACCTTTTCCCCCATCATGTCATGAATAGATATTTTTTTGTCCAGAAGCTGCTATTTAATTAAATTAAGCTTTTTACATAGAACAGTAATGAGTAATTTGAAAGTACTAGTTTCACTGGAGAATGGATCAGTTTCTAAGAAATGTTAGGAAAGTCTTTCTGGTAAACAATAGGGCAGCCATATGTATTCTGTAGCTTTCCTACATCAAAACTTTGGTTCATGTGATTGGCAATGGAAAATAACTACATTTATTTCATTCTGTCATAAGAGAAAAAGGGTATTGTACAACCCCACAAAGTCCAGGAAACGTTTAACAAGTTACTGTGAGCTTAATCAGAATTGGAGAGCTTTAAAGGAAAGAGCTGAGCTGAGGGCAGACTGGGATGGAGACCACATCTCTCTCCAGCTCTCAGTCTGTAGGAGAGGCCAGGCTGGCTAGGGCCAGGGAAACCTTCAGAGTCTGCTGCTTGCCAGAGTCTCCCTGTTGTTCAAATTGTCACCGGTGACTCAACTGCTGGTGTTGAGCAAGGGCTTGTCTACAAAGTACCAGCGAAGCACATTAGAGGGGTGTGACTTGTAGTGCTACATTCTAATTGCCCTCATGTAGACCCTGCCAATGGGAACTAAAAGGTACCTAATTCACATTCCTGTAGTCCTACAAGTTACTGCTATAAATGATTGCCCACAGGACTATGTTGAAGTGAGCTGTAGCTCACGAAAGCTTATGCTCAAATAAATTTGTTAGTCTCCAAGGTGCCACAAGTACTCCTTTTCTTCATATGAACTAGGTACCTTTTAGGACTCTCCTGCAGGACAGTTGGAGCATGACACATTAGAGAGCTTTACAAACACCCCTCTGGAGTGCTTTGCCAGTGTCATATAGACAACCCCACCATGAGTCGCACAATGTGGTTCAACAACAGTGTCTAGTTAAGATTGGATCATGGATGAGTATAACCTGGCTAAACCTTAACCTAGACATGACTGAAGTAATGGGGTAGAATGGGGTTTGAAACAAGACTACATTAACATGAACTAGGTATCTTTTAGAGCATGCTTAGAGGGCCTACAAGGGACAGAGTGCAACACATTTGCATACTTTGCCACACCATATAGATAAGCCCTCAGATACCTAATAAGTGCATAAATATAGATTTATGTACCTAACTTTAGGCATTCACATTAGGAAATTTTGACCTAAACATTTGAGAGATAGAAGGGCTTAACCCACCAGGAGCTTCTGACTCCTGGGTCTGTGTCAAAGTGACCATCCCTTTTGCCAAGGAAGGTTTTATGTGGCTTCCATGGAAACTTAGGAGGCCCATTTTTGGCTTGGCTGAGGGAGTTAAACATGCTACATCTCCTTCAGTTGCTGGGCAGGATGACTTCACAACATACCTGCCATCTGCCTACTCCGGAAGAAAGCCTGGGCATCTAAGGGCATGCTACACTTGCAGATGTAGAGCACTTTGAGTTAAACCTGCCTTCGTAGAGCACAGTAGGGAAAGCGCTGCAATCTGTCCACACTGACAGCTACAAGTCCACTGGCGTGGCCACATTAGCAGCTCTTGCAATGGCCACAGAGAGCACTGCATTGTGGTAGCTATGCCAGCATGCAAGTGGCTGCAACGTGCTTTTCAAATGGGGGTGTGAGAGAAGTGTGACAGGGAGTGTGTTGTGTGTATGTGGGGGAAGAGAGAGTGGGTTTCTGGGGGGGCTTGAGAGCATGTCAGCATTCTGTCTTGTAAGTTCAGACAGCAGCAGACCCCCCTCCCCACACCTCTCTCTCTCTCACACACACACAGCATTCCACACTAATGGTTGCTTTGTCTTGGAGGAGATAAGCAGCCAGCTGTCAGAAACGGAGCTTTCAAAGGGCATTTCCTTATTCCTACAGCGGATTCCAAACAATGACAAGAGTAGCCACTTGAGTTACGGGGATTATGGGACATTTCCGGAGGCTGATCAGAGCACAGTAAAGCAACACGTCGTTCACACTGATGCCGCGGTGCTCCAGCGAGGGCACAGCAAATGTTATTCCACTCGCCAAGATGGAGTACTAGCAGCTCTGTAGCCGTGCAGTCAGAGCGCTCTACGTGCCTTGCCAGTGTGGACGAGTAGTGAGCTAGTGCGCCCAGCGCTCCTTTATTGCACTGTAACTCACAAGTGTAGCCAAGGTCTAAGATAGGAAGGACTGAGCATGGGACCTGAATCCTAGCCTAAAAATTTCACTCACAGGTCTGAGTAATCTATTTGCAAATATTTTATTTTGTTATCAACAGATGAGAAACAAAGAATTATATTTAATAAATAAAAGCTACTACAATCCCCTTTGTTTTCTGTCACATATTAACCACTTTTTAGTTTGTGCCAGCAGGGTCTACAAAGCGCAGCATATGAGAGTGCTCTACAAATCACACCCTTATAATTTTCTTTGCCAGCGCCATCTAGACAAGCTCTAAGTCTGTTGCAGATGGTGCCCATCCAGAAAAGGGTAATCTTCTGTTACCTTAGACCCAATTGAGAGCCCTTCAGAGGTTTGTCCCAATCTTAGAAACAGTCTGGTCGCACAGCCTTTACAAAAGGGTACACATTTTTGGAGAGTGTAAAATTTATTCTATGTTAACATTATGAACTGGATGAAATCTTGTTATGGGTTAAGTTAAAACCTCATTGAGACCAGTAGGTGTGAACACAGCCTTCATTTAACATAACTGTAAGGATAAGCTCCCACCTAAGGGGAAAAAAGTATGTGAATCCATCCCAAGTTTTTGGTGTGTGTGTGTGGACAAACACTGGTTTCAGAGTAGCAGCCGTGTTAGTCTGTATTCGCAAAAAGAAAAGGAGTACTTGTGGCACCTTAGAGACTAACAAATTTATTAGAGCATAAGCTTTCGTGAGCTACAGCTCACTTCATCGGATGCATTTGGTGGAAAAAACAGAGGAGAGATTTATATACACACACTCAGAGAACATGAAACAATTTTAAACCCATTGTTAAACCCAATGGGTTTATCATTGTTTCATGTTCTCTGTGTGTGTGTATATAAATCTCTCCTCTGTTTTTTCCACCAAATGCATCCGATGAAGTGAGCTGTAGCTCACGAAAGCTTATGCGCTAATAAATTTGTTAGTCTCTAAGGTGCCACAAGTACTCCTTTTCTTTTTGGACAAACACTGGGAGAGTATGCAGTGTTGTAGCCATGCTGGTCCCAGGTGGGTGAGGTTATATCTTTATTGGACCAACTTCTGTTGGTGAGAGAGAGGGAAGCTTTCAAGCTTATACAGATCTCCTCTTCAGGTCTGGGAAACTAAGTGTCACTGCTAAATACAAGATTTGAACAGATTGTTAGGCATAAGTAGTTAACACATATTTCAAGGTGAAGGTGAATGGTCTCTCTCACCAACAGAAGTGGATCCAATAAAAGATATTTACCTCACCCACCTTGTGTCTCTTAGAAGCTGGGAGAGAGAGACATAGACAGCTGGAAGAGCAGCTGAAAGCATGGTATCTGCCCCGGAAGAAACCTGGGGAGAAGCTTTTGGGTCATAAAGAGTGTTCTTTATGCTGTGAGCAAAAAAGCTGTTTGCTGCTGTTAGATTCATTCTGTGTTCAGAGACACAAGACTTTACATATTCCTTGTAAATAATAATCAAGATTGTATCGAAGAAATACCTGACTATCACCAGTTTTTCCTCCTAACTGGAACATTCCCAGGCCCCAGAACTTTGACTAGCTGCTCAGGTTAAAAAGCAGCAACATTAAGATGTCAGTATTCCCATTGCCACAGTTTTCATGTTCAATAAAGACCCAGTGCTTGACTGGATCACAGTGCCCCCAGTCCATGATAGTTTTGAATTTGATGGTTCTCTATATAAGGAACTGCTAGTTCATTCTTCTTAATGGTTCTATACAAAGTAACTGCATTTACTCCTCTTACTCCATGTAAATTCTAACAGCATTCTCTGTACACAGTTTGACATTTTATCTACAATAATTTTAGAAATATTTTGAAACAAAGGTGTTTCAGGCAAGATGTTAATTTTGACTGTGTCAATTCTCCCTGACCAGAAATTGCATACTTCTCCCAGCATTCCATTTTTTTATTAGCCAAAGTTATTGTTTGATGTATAAATTGTACAGTTCTGTGTTACTTGAAATTTCAATTAACAGGTGTCCTACAGAATTTATTAACCATTTATGCCCAAAAGTGTACTGGAGGATTGATTTATCAAAATCTAGCAAATTTACACTAAACATTTCCTATTTATTTCAATTTAAATATGCCCATACAAGTCTCTAAGCACCCTAAATTGGCATTACAATAAATCTCCAGCAGCATTAAAATAATTCAAAGGGGAGCCAGCTAGCCGTTTATGAAAAAGCTCTTTTACATCCCTTAATCATTCTAGGAAAACACCCTCAGCCCTCTCCAAAACCGTATCAAACGTCTCTGACAGTTTGCCAAAACACACATTCAGGCTAAGGTTGATGAGCAAGTTCCACAGTCCTGGAGCTCTTACAGGGAATGCCTTGCCATCACTCTCTTCCTCTTTATAATGAGGGGGATTGAGCTTGATTGCTTCTGCTGACTGCAACTCTGACAGTATGGCACAGGAAGAAAGCCAATCCCTCAGATATGTCCCAGGCTGTTTAGGGCTTTATAAATCAAAACCAATATCTTGAACTCCATCCATAGACTAGGCGGCATCCAGTGCACATCCCAGAGCACTGGAGCCATATGCTCCCAATGAGATGCCCTGTTCAATAAGCAAGCCACTGTGTTCTAAACCAGGTGCATTCTCTGAAGGGTTTTAAGATGATGTCCCATGTAGAGTGCATTACATTAGCTAACACTTGTGGTAACAAAGCTAATAATGGTAATGTGGCTGTGGTGGCACAGACGCCTAACTGTGTGTCTTGCATGGGATTGTACTGGGGTAGCTAGCCCAAGCCGGCACTTGTGCCTGCATGGTCATGCTGCTATTTTTAGTACACTAGCTTGATCAGAACTAGCAGAGGTGTGCTGCAATGTGTGGCCATACCTGAGCTAGCTTTGACCTAGATAGCTTGAATAACAAGAGCAGTGTTAGCGTAGCTGCTCAAGTACATACTCCAGGTTCTAGGCAGGCTTGTACAGCTCGTGATGCCACAGATTCACTGCTATTGTAATTCCAACTAGCCAAATTGTTCAGGTATGTCTACAGATGCCGTAGACCCACCTTTGATTGCAGTTTAGATATAATGGTGAGTGGTGGCTGGGCCACTTAGGGTATGTCTACACTAGCTGGGAGCGAGCCACTCAGCCTGGGTAGGCAAACTTGCAGTAGCTCTGCTTGAGCTAGCATGTTACAAATAGCGGTGTGGATGTTGCAGCTCTGGTGCAGGCTTGGGTTAGCCACCTGAGTACAAGTCCTCCAGACCCTGCGTCTGAACTCAGGCAGCTAGCCCGAATCTGTCTACCCATGTTGGGAGGCATGATCTCAGCTGTAGTGCAGACAGATGCAACTTAATAGAGGTGGTTGAGACATTGGCTTCAGTGGAACCAGAATTTTACCCCAAGGATTAACATCCTCCTCTTGCTCAGTTTTACTTTTGTTACTGACGTACCTTTCATAGAGGCTTTTTTTTATTTTCTTACCCGCATTTTTTTTTTTTTTGCCATCTGCTATTATTTTTTCACCAGCTCTTCATCAGTTTCTACTTATTAGGTGTCATCTTTCATGTTAGACATCAGATATCTATTGCAAGCAACTGGAGTGGTCATTTCCCCGCCCCCTTTTATTGGACCCTTTTTCAGCAAGAATGGTGCTGGAAGCTGAGGAAGAGTTATAATGGAAATTCCCACCTGTGATTTTCCGTCCATCTAAGTACTCATGTAATTTCACTGAGTTTTCATCTCCCTTTTAGAGTAGAGAAGTGTTGGAAAAACTGGATCTAGCCATTGGAGTATAATTTCTGATGCTTTCTAGCCCTTTCCATAATGCAGACATTTTGTGCTGATTTTGGTGAAATTTCACATGTAAATCTTTGTTACCAGCTCTAGGCTGGGGAGAAGGAATAGAGCCCTATATGTGTTTTCTATATTGCTAAATAATTCCTTAACCAAGGAACTCTTCCTCCTGCTTTTCCAGACACCCATTTAAGCCTGATTCACCCCCAACCTAATATCTGTTTTGACATACGTTTCTCTCTCTCTCTGCTCCAACAGTGTTATATAGTATTCCAGATTACACTCTCTCTGCTGTTTCTCCTTCCCAGCTTCCAGCATAGTGATGCAGTCTTTCAAATTGGTAACTTCACTCTTCGCTGCTAAAGTCTTGGTGACTAAATTAGTTCAGGGCCTGGAATTCAGAGTGCAACTTTTTGATATCAGCTGTAGTGCCCCATTGATTTTATTCAGTGTTATCTGTTTTGCTTTTTTGGGGGGCATGATTTTACTGGCAGAGAAGCCTCCTTAAGCAGCAACTTTTTTTTTTTTTGGTATATTTTTCTTGAGGTCTGAATCTTCTGACATGCTGTACTGTAGTTTGCTTTGAGGGGGATGTTAACCAGTGACCTCCAATGCACTTATTTCACTGTCCCCTCAGCTGAGTTATCAGGCAACCTACTTAGTCATTCCCCCCTTCTTTTTAAATATGCTGTATGAGCCCTTTCCAGTGAAGGCAAGGTTGAAATGTGTTTCGCACTTGGAATGAAAAGTGAGGTGTGAGGTAGTTACTTCCTGATATACCATGG
Organism: Dermochelys coriacea; assembly: GCF_009764565.3. Taxonomy (NCBI): domain Eukaryota; kingdom Metazoa; phylum Chordata; order Testudines; family Dermochelyidae; genus Dermochelys; species Dermochelys coriacea. The sequence goes on from NC_050069.1 coordinate 105,477,960, forward strand.
ACCAGGGGTGGTCAACCTGAACCTGAGAAGGAGCAAGAATTTACCAGTGTGCATTGCCAAAGAGCCACAGTAACACATCAGCAGCCCCACATCGGCTCCCCCATCCGCGCCCCCAGTGTCTCCCACCCACCAGCAGCACCGCCGATCAGCACCTAACCCTCCATCCCTGTGCCTCCCCCCACCGTGATCAGCAGTTTTGTGGTGTGCAGGAGGCTTGGGGGGGGTGGGAGAAGGAGGAGCAAGGGCATGGCAGACTCAGGGGAAGGTGTGGGGGCCGTGGGGGAAGAAGTGGAGTGGGACTGGGGCCTGAGGGAGAGCCAGGAGTTGAGCGGTCAACACCCTGTAGCACACTGGAAAGTTGGCACCTGTAGCTCCATCCCCAGAGTTGGCACCTATGCAAGGAGCCTCATATTAACCTCTGAAGAGCCGCATGTGGCTCCAGAGCCACAGGTTGGCCACCCCTGCCACTATCTCCTGAGACAGGAGGAGCGCTGGGCGGGGGGAGAGGGGCAATCCCCCGAGCCCTGACCCCGCTCCCTGGCAGGAGCGCTGGGTGGGCGGAGTGGGTTGGGGAGGGTGGGTGTCCCAGTTGGCTGTGGCCCCTGGTCACGGATTCCATTGGCCCAGTGGCTAGTTTGCCACTGGTTGCATGGAAAATACCAATAAAATTAGGCACATAAGCACTGAAAGGGCCAAAAGAAGCCTCACCGCTGTTTAACTAAGCCTACGTAGAAAAGCACTTGTATGAAATTTTTGTGCTTGGGGCTCTGTGTGTTTTGGGAGAGGACTAGGGTAGGCAGGGAAAGTGGAGCTAAGGAATAAGGCCTTTTCCTGTTAAGCTGTGGAAATTCCCATAGAATTTCCTACTGAATTTAGTACCCATATTGTTAGTACTAAATAGTGCTGGTTGAAATATTTTCTGTACAACAGATTTTCATCAGAAAATGCAGTTTTGCTAAAATTGCAATGTTTCAGAGAAACCCATCTATTTCAATGAAATTTTTGATGGAAAAGTGTCAATGAATTGTTTTGACTTCTTTTCTTCATTTCAGTAATGGCAGTGTTCCATTTCATTTTGACTTTTATATTATGTTAAAATTATTATAATATAATGACCTCACTACACATTAAGCAATGTGGGCTGTTGTCTGGCTTGTAGGAAGGACTAGATAGCCGAAGAGTGACTTGCTGCTGCAGCTTCAGACCCGATGAGTCTGAGGATACAGGCCCATCCCCCCTCTAGGTGATGGGAAGAGAGGGGAGACTATTTAGGTTCAAACCTGTGCAGGAAAAGCCCTGTATTCCCTGACATTTAGGAATAAAATGCAGCCTAGTTAAACCACATTCGGTGTCTCAAGTCTTTCTTCCAGCATAACTGGACAAAAAAAATTTATAATATAATCTTTTATTTAACAAAAGGATTTTTTTCAGTATTTGTGTTCTGCAAAAAATTGAGAAATTGTAACTTTTTTGTTCTACATCAAATTGAAAACAATTTTTTAAACAATTTCCTGCAGGATGGAAATTCTGTTTTCCAACTAGCTATAGTACTAAATTGAAAACCTCTCCTTCGCTTAACACAGCATTTCCCCAAATGTGAGGCTTGCCTGCCGACGGGGGGAGGGCGGGCGCAGATGAAGCGATATGAACAGACAGTTGTTTTCCAGTATGCTTTCATTTGGTGTGGAGAAAAACTTCAAAACATGATGCAATGTAACAGTTTTATTGGTATCTGCCTGGGTTTGCTGATAACCTGAAACAGTAACTGAGGTATGAACTGCCTCATTCATTTCAGTAGGTGTAACTTGGATGCCAGTAATGATACTTTAAATGTCAACATTGTTAATTATATCACTGCTCATTAAAGTGTGTAAGGAATTATCAGAATATCAAGATCTTCAATATTACCCAAAGTGTAAGAAGCCATGGGGTGGAGTCTGGGCACTGGGCATAAAGACATAAATTAAAATGATTTGAGCTTTAACAACATATGATAGGTTTTCAGAGCTGGCATGATAAGTTTCATTTTCCAGTGGGATAGGGTGGGGGCTGGGGACTGAGTTTTCAAAACTTAAGGAAACCGTTCCAGCTTTTCTCCAAGGAAGGTGAATAGAAGAGTAAGACTCCTGGGGGGAGCTTTGTGCAGGTGGAGGAATTGGGGCCTAAGCCGCAAGTAGAGGAAATGGCCCATCCCTTTGTCAGGGATAATTCAAGATTTATTGGATTTCCCTTGTTATGTTTGAGGGCCATGCCCACAACTGACAGGGAGAAGCCACCCCTAATTGTGGCTTCCTTCCCCTGCTTCTCTTTCCACTGTTGCTCTGAATGACATAATATGGAAATTAGGTACTGTCACGCTGCCTGGTTTGGGTCACAGTTGAGAATGCCAAATTCAGGACAGACTGTAGGAAATAAGGCAAACACACCCCAAAAGTGGTGGTTTATTCTATCACTTAGAGGTCACCAAACCAGTAAAAAAAGTGAGCTCCTATATCACTATGCGAATGAACAAGGAGCCAAAGCAGTCCCCTAAAGGCAATCCAGCCCATATCACCACCCAGACATTGACTTTTGTGATGTAAGATTATTAAAACACCGTGTATAAGGTTTGTCCAATTCCAGAGAACCAGCCACACAATCAGGTCAAATACATTTCAGATCTTACCCAAAAACCACTCTAGTAGCCAGTTCTTTAGTAACTAAAAATGAAAGGTTTATTAATATAATATAAAAAAGGGATAGAATTATTGAGGTTAAAATCAATCGTATACATTACAGTTGTTTTCAGAGTCTGTAATTAGGATAATAGCAGTGACGTTAAATCTGCTAGCTTGCAATAAATCTCTCTGGATCACCTAAAAGATTGGGGGTCATCAGTCCTTTATTCAAAGCTTCCCTTTGTAAGAAATCATAGTCCAGAGATGTGGAGCAGGAATGAAGACAAAGAATGTCATAGTCTGCAATTTATACTTCTTAGTCCAGGTGCATGGAAAATTACTGGCACAACCATGGAGCCCTGGGTCACCCAGGGGTGAAAGTAACTTAAGGGACTTACCGGTACGCAGGGCCGGGGTCCTGAGCAGGGGAGTGTCGCTTGGCTGGAAGGGGTGGAAGGGGCAGGGCCTTTAAATCCCCGAGCCCTTTAAATTGCTGTTGCTACCCTGGGGCTCCGGTGGCGATTTAAAGGGCCGAGGCTCCAGCTGCGGTAGCAGCAGCCCGGAGCCCCAGACCCTTTAAGTTACCGCCGGAGCCCCATGGTAGCAGTACCTGTGGCGACGGCCGGGAGTCCCAGGGCTCTGGCAATGATTTAAAGGGCATGGGCCTCCAGCCGCCACCGCAACCCCAGGTCTCCAGCAGCAGGGTCTGTTGGCAATTTAAAGGGCCTATGGCTCTGGCCGCTTCTGGGAGTCCCGGGCCCTTTAAATTGCCGCTGGAGCCCTGTGGCTCCTGGCTGTCGCTACTACCCTGGGGCGGTGGTAGTGGAAGCTGGGAGCCCCGGGCCCTTTAAATCACCATTGGAGCCCCAGGATAGCTGTAGCTGCAGCCGGGAGCCCCGGTGCTCTGGCGGTGATTTAAAGGGCCGAGGCTCGCGGAGCCCCGGGCCTTTTAAATTGCCATCAGAGCCCTGGGGTTCTCGGCTGCCATTGCTACCCCAGGGCTCCTGCACCGGGGCTCTGGCAGCGATTTAAAGGGCCTGGGGCTTCTGGCTATCGCCACTAGCCCAGGGCTCTGGCAGCAGCGCTCTGGCGGTGATTTAGAGAGAGCCCAGGGCCCTTTTAAATTGCCCGCCTGGGGAAGCTGCCGCCTGCCAGTACGCCGTGAATTGCATTACAGATGTGAAGTAATTTTACTTCTGGGGAAGCTGCCCCCTGCCGGTATGCTGTACTGGACTGTACTGGTTTACTTTCACTTCTGGGGTCACCTGTACCTTGCTGAGTCATGGGGCATTCATTGCCTACATGTTGGCTGAAGAGAGTTCGGGAGGGGTCCCTGGAATAGCTGCTTGTCCTTAATTGTCCTCAAGCAGGCTGGCTAGCCTTGATATAAATCTGTTTTGTGGGATGTTACTTGGTATAGATACAAATATATAGCAAAGTTTCATAACTTCCCATCTGCAATGATGATACATACATATAAACAGGATAATCATACTTAGCAGACTATAACTCTTCAGCAGATATCTTACACGACATACTTTGTGCAACAGTAGTGATACATTGCATTAGTGTAAATGTGCTCACCTTTCTTTTATAAAGCATCACAGGTGCATTTGCACTTTTCAGAGTGTTTCATTCTCCCATGATTCTTTCCACAGGAGAGCATAATATGGCTTTTATGGCTTAAGGTTGAAGTGATTTCAACTTTCACTGGACATGAACCTGTTGTAAAAATTTGTCATGCATGTGATATTGCTGCATCATATGTTCACAATGTGTTTTGGCATTATATTTAACTAGTAGTAAATATATTATTAAGCTGTCTGTAGTGGAAAATGTTGGCATAAAATAAATATATTTGATAAGTCGTCATTTATGAAAGTGGTATTTAAAAAAATAATAGCATCATTTAATTTTAGATTAACTGTTTTAGCGCACATGGTTGGCATCTTTTATTTTGAATGTGTATGGTTTTTCTGTTTGCATTGATGTTTGATAGTATTATTACTTGGTATTTTAAAGGTAATTACTTTAATTTCAGTTTCGATTTTGCTGTACCTCTGAACTGTTGAGCACTTTGAATTCTTGCTACTTGTGGCCTCATATTTGAATTGTATGTACTACTTTGGATACTTGACTATACTAAATGTTTTGAATGAAAATATTGCCATTAACATAGCTATCTTCTTCCTTCTACTTCTTAAACATATTGGGCCAAATTCTCCACTCAGTTACATCAGTTTTATACTGTTGCTCCATTGATTTCAGGGGAGTTTCATTGGCATAAAACGGATACAATGAGATGGAAAATCACTGCCTCTTCAGTGTTTGCAAACCTGCAGACCAGGGAGTCAGAACAAGATCCCCCTGTAAAAGAGAAATGTAAAACTTTCGATAAACTGTTAAAGCCTTATGAACATTTATAGACCATTATATCCTGCTTTAGGTGCCTTCTCTGTTCACTTTACAATGTTAGCACCACCATCACATGTGATTTGTGGACTTGAAAACAGTGGATTTCCTATAGTTCACCCATTTCCTATAGTTCACATAATGTTAATTGGCATGACTACTTGTTTGATAAACTCCAGGGGTGAAGTCTTGACCACTTATATGTAAGAATTCCTATAGACCTTTTAAAATCAACTAATCATGTGAAATTTGTTTTTTAACTGGTCACCATTTCTATACATCTTTTCATGAATAAGGTCAATAATTATTGATTTTTATCCAAAGGATAATAGTTCAAGGAGGTGTACCAAACCAAATACAATTAAAAGGGGGAATATGAATATTTTATAACTCTGCATATTTGTAACCCTTCTATTATACATGCTATCTAAGGGGTGCTTTTGAATATCCTCTTGTTCATTACAAAATTATTTAAAGCAAATAGTCAAAATTTTGAGAGTCTAGTTAGGCATATAAACATTCCTTTCTCTGAGTGGTCAGTGCATGCATAAAACATAATGCTTTTAATAAAATAAAAATTCGTAAAACGTAGTGAGTTAATAAGAAATCCTAAAATGTATGCAATGAGATCAAGCTTGGATTAAAAGCATCTGTGTACTTGTCAATAAGTAATTGTGATGAGTTCAGTGGTATCATATTGACTGTGTATTAATACATGGTATCCTATTGGACCATCAGCTGATTGTTTAGAATGTAAATGAATCTGTTGATGGATTCAGTGACTGATGGCTTAAATTCCAATTAATCAATTGCTTCATCAGTTTCTTAATTCAGATCAAATATCTCTTGAGTGCACACACGGTTCTTTCAGCCGTATTAAGAGAAATTAATGCTTTAGAACTAATTTTCATCAATATCTTATAAATGCCAATATGTTTTTCAGCTGTGTCCCAAGTGATGGCATTATAACTTAAATGTGTGGGATATATTACAGTTCTTTTTTCCTGGTAGCTATCAAAACTGAACTTTACCTCTCCTAGTGGAAATGAAATTGTGTACTCAAACACATCATCTCAGTGCTGCTATTCATCTTGTCATCTGTTTTTAAAATTTTCATGTACATAGTCATTTAAGTCATATAAATGATTTAAAAATTAAGTTGATGGTAAACGATCTAGTACTAGATATGCAAAGTCAATGTCTATTTTTCTTTTGTTGGGTATATATAATCTAGCAATGTGTCTCTCTTTCAATATTCTGATTCTGACTCTCAGCAGCCAGGCTGGTAATATTACAAGTCAATTTATAACAGTTTATGACAGTTTCACGTGACCTGTTTCACAATGACCCATCAATTAATTCATTAACATTTGACACAGACTCTTCAGTGTGACACTTATACCAGTTGATCTTAATTTGATTGCCATTAAAACTATCCTTTCCTGACAACTCTTGTCATTTATACAAAATAAAATCAAGTATTCATAAGTAGGCTGTAATAGGATACAGGCAGACAGATTTAATAATTCAGTTTTGCTGCGGCTTAGCTGGCATTTAGTTGTACCTAATGTTCTCATTTGTAAAAAATTTATTGGATACAATTCTTCAGAGCAGTGGACATATTTTTGTTTACTCTGACTCAGCTGTTGTCAGAGGAACATAGGCCATGTATAGTGGTGCAATATTGTCTCCTGTTACATAGTGAACTAAATTGTAATAAATTATTATTAAGGATATTTTGAAGATAGTTTAAATAATGGATTTTAAAAGACTATTAGCCAAATTCTATTGTTACTAAGGTACACAGGTGTAACTGAGAGCAGAATTCAGCCCTGTGCATATGTATACTACTGCAATATTTTTTGAGCCTTAATTCTTAATATCCTTATAAAATGTGTGATATTCTGTAGGCTACCATATACAATTAAGTTACATTTTGTTTACATTAAGTTACATAGTATCAACACAGAATTATTAAGTACTCTTTAACAATAATGTTAAAGTATATGAAAATTTTCTTGCAAGTTTTTCAGGTTAGCATCTGTATTTTTTTAAATCATGTTTGATAGCAAATATTATTTACTACTTGTTCATATTCTGTTAGCACTGACGAAGCAGAACCCTTATAACGCTATTCTCCAGGAGAAATATGACTAGTAATGCCCTGAACCATCAGTTATATATTAACCATTATAAAAATGCAAATGATGTATGCAGTCATTATTTTACTTCAGTTTATTCTCTATTGGAGCTGTTTGTTTGGGTACTTGCTCTTAGTTTTCAAAACTCTCTCTGATTTGTGTATAAACTTCTTCTATCCCATACTTTGTTTGGTTATATATGTATGTATATATAGTATTGGAGTTTACTGTGGGTATTGTGTGGGTTCACAGTTAAGGCTTTGTCTGCTGGAGAGATTTAAATTCATAGCTTCATAGATTCTGAGGCCCGAAGGGAGCACTTTGATCATCTAGTCTGACCATCTGTATAATTTGGCCATAAACACTCCCAAAATAATTCTTAGCCCTGGTCTACACTACAAGTTTAGGTCAAATTTAGCAGCATTAGATCGATTTAACCCTGCACACGTCCACAAAATGAAGCCATTTTTGTCAGCTTAAAGGGCTCTTAAAATTGATTTCTGTACTCCTCCCCGACAGCTGAAATTGACATCGCTGGGTCGAATTTGTGGTATGGACACAATTTGACGGTGTTGGCCTCCAGGAGCTACCCCAGAGTGCTCCATTGTGACCACTCTGGACAGCACTTTCAACTCAGATGCACTAGCCAGGTACACAGGAAAAGCTCCGGGAACTTTTGAATTTCATTTCCTTTTTGGCCAGCATGGTGAGCTCATCAGCACAGGTGACCATGCAGTCCCAGAATCGCAAAAGAGCTCCAGCATGGACCGAATGGGAGGTACTGGATCTAATCGCTGTATGGGGAGACAAATCCACGCTATCAGAACTCCATTCCAAAAGACAAAATGCCAATATATTTGCCAAAATCTCCAAAAGCATGATGGACAGAGGCTACAACAGGTTCCCACAGTAGTGCCGCATGAAAATTAAGGAGCTCAGGCAAGCCTACCAAAAAAGCCAAAGAGGCAAACGGCCACTCCGACTTAGAGCCCAAACATGCCACTTCTGTGATGAACTGCATGCAATTCTAGGGAGCGCCCCTACTTCTACCCCACCCCTGTCCGTGGACACCTGCAAGGGGGAAGTCTCATGCAACAGGCATGAGGATTTTGGGGATGAGGAGAAGGAGGATAGCGCACAGCAGGCAAGCGGAAACCATTCTCCCCCACAGCCAGGAACTGTTTACCACCCTGGAGGCAATACCCTCCCAAACCTCCCAAGGCGGGCTTCCAGACCATGAAGCTGGAGAAGGCACCTCTGGTGAGTGTACCATTGTAAATATACTACATGGTTTAAAAGCAAGCGTGTTTAATGATTAATTTGCCCTTAAGACTTGGGATGCATTCGTGGCCAATACAGTTCCTCCTTTTAAATGGCTAACCCAACGGGTGCTTGGTATGGGAAAGGAGGGTGCTGCTGTTTGAAACCATTCCCACATGTTATGAAAGTTGAAGAAGCCGAAAGACTGTGGCTTACCATGGCTGCCGGCAAGCTGAATTCTGTTTCCCAGCCCTGCGTGTGTGATCTCTCACACCAAACCGGCAGGCCCTCAATATAAGAGGCAAAACGCAAACTTGTACCGAAAGCACACATGCTATGTAATGTTAACAGCTTGGTTCACTGTGAAAGAGTCTACCCATTGTTCTCTAAAATGTGTCTTTTTAAATACTACTCTCCCTTTTTTTCCTCCTGCAGCTGCAAATGTTTCAACACTCCCCCTATCATCTCCGTCCCAGAGGCTAGTGCAGATAAGAAGGCAGAAAAAAATGTACTTGTGATGAAATGTTCTCTGAGCTCATGCAGTCCTCCCGCACTGAAAGAACTCAGCAGAATGCATAGAGGCAAACAATGGCAAAGTCCAGGAAAGCAGAAAATGAACGCGAGGACAGGAGGAATGAGCAAGATGAGAGGTGGCGGCAGTGTCCTAGAGAGGAGGAAGGATGCAATGCTGAGGCTACTGGGGGATCAAACTCCGGCATCTGGTGGACCTGCAGGAAAGGTAGCAGGAACACAGACCACCGCTGCAGCCCCTGTGAACAGCCCGTCCTCCTCCCCAAGTCCCATAGCCTCCTCACCCAGATGCCCAAGAATGTGGGGGGCATTTCAACATCCCCAACAGTTATTTTCTGGTCTGCGAAGTAAGTCCCTTCCTGGAGCTGTTCAAACAGACCAGAGTTCCTGAAGATATGAGCATCATGTACCTTTCCCGGCCATCCCACGTTGATGTCGGTGAAACGTCCCTTGTTATCCACCAGTGCTTTCATCACCATTGAAAAGTACAGCTCATGGTTTATGTACTGGCTCACAAGGTGTTCCGGTCCCAAGATAGGGATATGCGTTCCTTTTATCATCCCATCACAGTTAGGGAATCCCATTGCAGTAAAGCCATCTGCTATGACCTGCACATTTCCCAGAGTCACTACCCATGATAACAGCAGCTCAGTGATTGCATTGTCTACTTGGATCACAGAAGCCCCCACAGTAGATTTGCCCACTCCAAATTGATTTCCTGCTGACCAGTAGCTGTCCGGCGTTGCAGGCTTCCAGAGGGCTATCGCCATTCACTCGTGAACTGTGGGGGGCTGCTCTCATCTTGATATTCTTGCGCTTCAGGGCAGGTGAAAGCAAGTCATAAAGTTCCATGAAAGTGCCCTTACGCATGCAAAAGTTTTTCAGCCACTGGGAACCATCCTAGACCTGTAACACTATGCGGTCCCACCAGTCTGTGCTTGTTTCCCAAGCCCAGAATCGGCTTTCCACAGCATGAGCCTGCCCCATTGCCACCAGGATGTCCAAATTGCCGGCGCCCTTGCTTTGAGAGAAGTCTGTGTCCATGTCCTCATCACTCTCGTCACCACACTGCCGTTGCCTCCTCGCCTGCTTTTGCAGGTTCTGGTTCTGCATGTACTGCAGGATAATGCACAAGGTGTTTACAATGCTCATAACTGCTGCCGTGATCTGACCGGGCTCCATGCTTGCCGTGGTATGGCATCTGCAGGAGAGCAGAGTTGCAGCAGAAGGGGTGGTTAAAGATGGATGCCACAAGAATAGATATTTATAGAGAACGACGAGAGGACCTGGAAGGTGGATTCATGAGAACAGAGTTGCAGCGGTAGTGGTGGAGGATGAAAGTTAGCAGCACCCAGGAGAACCAGAACGGATCCCCCGAGCTGCAGGAGAACAGAGTTTCAGCGGAAGCGATGGATGACGATGGTTAGCAGACCGTCTGTTGCCAGCAGCACTGAGGACACAACAGTGATGGTGTCGATGAGCTGAGCTGAGCAGGCTGCACGCTTGCTGTGGTATGGCGTCAGTGCGGGGAAAAAAGGCTCAAAACGATTGTCTGCCATTGCTTTCACAGAGGGAGGGGCGACTTATAACATGTACCCAAAACCACCCTCAACAATGTTTTTGCCCCATCAGGCATTGGGAGCTTAACCCAGAATTCCAATGGGCAGCAGAGACTGAGGGAACTGTGGGATAGCTACCCACAGTGTACCGCTCTTTAAGTCAATGCTAGCCCCGGTAATGTGGACGCACTCCGCTGACTTAATATGCTTAGTGTGGACATACGAATCGACTGTATAAAATTGTCTTCTATAATATAGACCCAATTTTGTAGTATAGAAATACCTTAGAGTACATCTTTCAAAACCTCAGAATCTGCTCTAACTTAGATTCTGTTCCAACAGGCTTCTTCACAGCCCAGAATTGCCGGAGTACTTTGTGCTGTGGCCAGTACTCCTCCTGCCCCTGGAAAAGTCCCTTTTATCATGGCCATACCCCAACACCATGAATTGCAAGGGATAGCAGTGAAGGGTGATGTACGCCAGTCCTGCAATGCCACTTAACTGTGAGAGTTCCCCCAGGGCCTGTTCTGTCCATTGTATAGTTCCCGTATGCCAGTGAAGTTGCATGAAGAGGTTTTAATAGGGACTAGAATAGGCTACAGTTCTCCAGTGTGACAGACCCAAGCTTTATCCATTTAGCCATGTTGCCTTTAAGAATAAATGTGCTTAATCCTCACCCCAGCCAATATCCTCTCCTGTCTAACAAATATGTAAAATGTGTTGCATCCTCTCTAGTGACTACTCCATGTAGAGGAGATCAGCCTACAGTTGCTACCAGTTACGTTAGCTCAGGTGGCATTGGTTTGTGTTGAAGATCTAAATGTCCTGGGTTTCATACTTGTTGGTCACCCAAGATAGAGGAGTTTAAATTCCACTGGATGGAATTTGGTTTATGTGTTGTGTGTGGTTTATTATTGAATCTAAGTATGGGAATGATTATGCTATGTCTATTTGTATTGCACTTCACAAACTGATCAATATTTTAAAAATCACATTAGAGAGTGTACATTCTAGGCATAAAATGACATTAGAGAGTGTACATTCTAGGCATACTGCTAGAACAAGGGGGAAGAATGGAAATAAATGGAGACTCAGGGCCTATTCTGATGTCAGACTGTTGTTTACTGTGATATAACACCATTAGAGTCATAGAGTTTAATAGCAGAAGGGACTATTAAATCTAGTCTGACCTCTTGTGTATCAGAGGCCACCAACACCATCCAATGTCTGCACACTATACCCAACAACTGAAATTAGACCAAAGTATTACAGCCAGTGAGAAATACACAGATAATCCTGCAAGATGACCTGCAATCACATACTGCAGAGGAAGGCCAAAAAACTCCAAGCTCACCACCAATCTGACACCACATACAGTGATCAGTTAGACCCTGAGCATATGAGTAAGAACTAGCGAGCCAAGCATCTGAGAGAGAGAGAGAGAATGCTTTGTGCCAATGCAGACTGTCGCCCACCCTGTCCAATTTCCCATCTCCAGCCATGGGCGTTCCTCATGCTTCAGAGGAAGGTGACTTAAAAAAAAAAAATGCCAGTCAGAATACTTTGAGGGGGGGAAATCTCTTCTTGACCACCCACCAGTGGCTAGCTGAAATCCTGAAGCATGAGTTTGTAGGAACATAAACCAGAAGCAATCCCTATGTATATGGTGCCCTGCCCTCTACCATCATAAGCAACCCCGTCATACAAACACACACAAATTTTTCCATCTCTCTCACAAAATTAATTAAGTTGTTTGCCTCCACAACTCCTATTGAGAGGTTGTTCCAGAACCTCAGCTCTATGATGGTTAGAAACTTTCTATTTTTCAGACTGAATTTGTTCATGGCCAGTTTATACGAATTTGTTGTGGTGCCAACCTTGTCCTTTATCTTTAATAGCTCTTCATCCTTCCTGCTGTATATTCCCCTAATGTATTTATAGCCTTTGTTTTGCTAGACTAAACAAGCCAAGCTCTTTCAATCTCCTCTCATAAGATAGGTCCTTCCTTCCCCTGGTCATCTTAGTAGCTCTTCTCAGCACCTGTTCCAGATTGAATTAACCTTCCTTGAACATGGTTGACCAGAATTATACACAATATTTCAAATGAGGTCTTGCCAGTGCCTTGTACAGTGACACAAATAGTTCTATATCACTATTGGAAATCCCTTGCCTGGTACATTGTAGGATCAGAGGTGTCTTGTTCGCTGTCGCATCATATTGGTGGTTCATAGTCATCTTGTGATCGACCAACCCCAGGTCTCTCTCCCACTCTGTCACTTACAACTGATGAGCCTCTAGCTTGTAGCAGACACTCCTAGTGCATGACCTTGTACTATGTACTATTGAAATCTGTTGTATTTCTGTCACTCCACTGTTCAAGGTCATCCAGATCTTCCTGTATAATATTCCTATCCTCCTCTATATTGACAATGCCTCATAACTTTGTATCATCTGCAGATTTCATTAGCAGACCCCTATTTTTTGTACCAAGGCCATTAATAAAAATATCAAATAAGATTGGTCCAAAGATCGATCCTTGAGAAACTACAGTGATAACCTCTCTCCAGTCCAGTTGTTCACCTTTCAGTACAATCTGTTGCCTTCTTCCAATTAGCCAGAATTGTAACTCTATCTACATCAATATAGGTGAGATCTTTAGGATTCAGATGTACTGCTGGAGCCAAGTAAACGTGGCCCCATTCACTCTTTCTTGCCTGGTTTTCCCCTGAACCCTACCACCATCTGTGTCATCTGCCTCTGCTCCTGATGGGACCCACTTCCTGCTGGTCCAGGTCTAGAGGAGAGATCAGAAATGGGAATTAAGGGAAGGAGCGTCACATTATGAGTATAGGATTGAAGGTGGGTTGTGTTGGCTACACCCAAGTGTACATCTCCTTTTCTCCTCCCGTCCCCCCTTAACCGTGTAACCTTACCCCTTAGAAAGCATTTGCAGGATGCAGGGACTTTCCATGAAGTGATACATGCATTTCAAGAGATGTGGATTAAAATACCCAGTCCTGGATTATTGAACAGGCTTGTTCCCTCGACCATCAAGAAGTAGGAGGCTCTACTTTTAGAACCTGGCTGGCTGGATGAAGTGTTGTGTTAGTGATACTTTTATAGAACTCCAAAGGGAGTTATTTTGAGACCACTATAGCCAAAGGGACCTTTAGGTGAAAGAGGTCTCTGAGGGAATAATAGGATTAGAGGTTCGGGGGCGGGGGGTTTAGGGATTTCTGGAGTAGCAGGAAAAGAAGAGGAAAATTTGATTTCTCTGCATCAATTCAAAAATATTTTCAGAGAATCTTTGCCAATGCTCATTCTATAAACAGTACCTAGTGTAGGGAAAAAATTGCATGTTAATGGTAAAATTGCCGTCTTAAATTAGTGTTATGGAGGTCAGTATTAATTCATGTCTATTAAATTAGAAATGTTTTTCTTCAGTATTTGCAAATGTTAAGAAATGTATACTGATTTCATTCAGATCAGTGTATTTTCTATATTTATTTCCCTTTTCTCCCCTACATGAATCTGGTGACCCAATATAATTACATATTTTAAACAACTATTCTGTGGCAGAATATGGATTGTCATCAGTCGGTATTGGTTATTTTTTTTTGTTTGTTTCTCCTTCTAGGTAAATTTTGACTGTTACGCAGCTTGCTTACTAAGTAATTTGTAATGCAATTGTTTTAAGAACAAACAAGTCCATCTTATTGTTTACCATTAAACAGAAACATCAACAACATTGGCAAATGAAAAGATAAAACAGGAATAAATAATGTAATTCAAGTTTAACAATTTTTCTCTTCAAAAATATGCAATTAAAAAATCCCTGTAAGCTAGAATACATTTAGAAAATGAAGCATCACAAAGTAATAGCTTGTTTTCAAAGCCTGTATGAAGAACTATTATCAGTTTGCTGAAGGGTGTATGCACAAATATCATTTATTCAAGTGCCTACTGATAGTGGAGATTTAAGTACATTACTGTAATATCTGAAGAGACTGTAGATGTCCAGAGACTGTAGAGAAAATAAGGGCCAAATTATGTATAAAGTATCAATAGGGGTTCTGCTGGAGAAAGGAATGCAGGTTTTGCTCTTTTTGAAGGTAAGATATAGCAATCAGGAAGAAAGATGTCTGGTGCAATAATAGTTTGGGATTACACAGAAATTTCTCATAGGCAAATGTTTTCTAATAAATATTTTCTCATTAGGAAATACTATATTTGAATAAAAACAAATAATCAAAAGCAATAAACTAACATCTTGTCACAGATTAACTTTATGATTAAATATTTTTAGAATTAATACAGTATATATTGTGAGTGAAATCATTTTAAGTGAATGTTACTTTGTGGTCAGTATTTTTCTGTCAACATTTTGAACACCTATGGAAAATCTTTAATATCATTGCACACTTGTAAATTAATTAACTTCAGTTTTCTATTGGATTAATCAGTCTGTGAAATTGTTACTACAATCTTTGAAAGAATGTTCATATTTCATTAATATTTGCTTTAAAATGGATTAGCACTATTAAATTAAGGCCATTTACATTAAATTCTAGAAATCTGTTTACATCAGTAGTTTGTGATAAGCTTTAATGGGTCCTTATATATATCATTTGCTTTGAGATCAATTAAGGTAATTGTAGTCCCACAGCCATCTGTTTAGTTTAATTGATAACATACAAATTAATATGCTATGTAGTAACACAAGGTAAAATTTTAAAAATTCTAGTCTGTTAAAGCAACATTAAGGGTCTAAATCAATATTACCCAGGAAAGGAAAATCCAAGTTGCGTTTGACATTCAGTCTTTGATAACTTTGTGGTACTTACTGTATGCTATCTAAAAGTCTCGGCGTGGGTCAGTGATAAACATTTATGATAAATGTTGTAATACCTTAGAAAATAGTGTGGTAGACTTAACTTGGAATTTCTGTTCCTTGATTGAGTTTGCAAGATATTATGCCAGTGTTAATTTTTATGCTTGAATTTCATAATACTCTGTACGGTTAATATTAAAGAATAAAATCAATCAACTATTCCTATTGTGTGCAATTCTTGATAAACCACTAATGCTGCTTACTTGAAATTGATACTATGAACTGCATTCTTGTGTTAAAGCCAACACAATATACCAGATTGCAGTCTACAGTAAGATGCAATATGAGCTTTTGCAGTCTTTTCATTAACATTTTGATGTAACCTGTCGTATTAAGAATACCATGATAACAATATGTTTTAGGTGGACTTGAAATGTTAAGAATATAATATATTGGGTAACAAACAATGCCCAATCGCCCCTGAATTATGTTCAATCTCTTTTCTTCTGGACTGAAATAAGTAATACTTTTTTATTTAACAATATTCATGCCTTTTTGCTGTCACATATTCAAATTACAAACCAACAAGAGCAAAGGAAACCTGATAAAAACTTACATTGCCAAATTTAATCTTAAGAATATGTAGCTAATTGGTTTCTTATAATGTTGCCCATCATTGTTATATCTGAGTGCTTTCCATAACAAAAAATTAATAGCAAATTTCTCTCTTCCTGCCCTACTGGCAGGAGTAAAAATTGAAATTATTGTTAGGGTAATCTTTGTAAAAGAACCCAATACCAATTTAAAAATACAGTTTGTTTTGCACTCCTAGGACTTATACAAACACAATATCTAGACTACTTCAGGTAAAATTATTTTTTAAATTGGTATAGTTATATTGATGAAACCAACCCCTTGTGTGGACATACTTAAATTGATTTACATATGACTTCACTTGAGTAAGCTAAATGGAGCCAGTTGTAAATTCATTTAATAGTGCCCACATGGATTTGCACCAGTTTGATTAAATTGATTTAAAAATATTTTATTTAAATCAATGCAATTTTTGTATATAGTCTGATCCTCAGACCCGAATGCAGTATCATTTTAAAAAATTCACCATCTTCGCTACAAACATGGATACTATATGTGAATGTTTATGGGCCAAATTCACTGTATCCAACTTTTGAAAACTACTACTAAATCTTTTTAGTGGGTAAGAATTATGTTTTGTATCTACAAATAATGAATATCTACGTTCACTCCAGTGTATCTGTTGTGTCATCTTCATTCTCCTTTAAATTAAAATACATGATTTAGCTTTATGGCAGGTTTTTCTGATCCCTTTTTATTAAGTCCAGAAGAAAAGAGATCCCACATTCAATATGGGATTTCACTTCTCTCTATTTGGCCACTTTTTCTCTGGTGATACCATATATTGGATGTGTACTTAAATATTATCTGGACTTCTACTATTTGTGTAATTTTTAAACTATATTTTAAGGACTTAAAAAAAAAATCTCACCTTCCTCACCCCTTGCCTACTTGAAAAATAACACCTTAGCAGGTCCCACAATTTTTTTTCTCTCTCTCTCTCTATATATATATATACACACACACATACACAGATCAGAGAAATCTACCACTCTTAGATTTTTGTAGTTGTGCTCTTTTTGGTAGAACACGCTCTTTTTGGAGGTACAGAAGTAGGGTTTTGAAGTTTGATTAATGCAGACTTAAAGCATGTTCCTATACAGAAAGTTTGGAACAAAAGATAGTAAACTTTACGATCTGATGTACTGTTTTCTTTTATAATGTGAACTAACTTACAGCATTTTTCAATTTGGTACAGTAGAATAGTTATTTTTCAATAATATTTACTCTTTTAAAGTTATATCTATTAGTGTCCCAGACAATTGTATATATTATAATTTTGGCTTTATGTAGTACCTATGGTCTTTTCAGGTACACGCAGTAACACGTAAAAAGTTGTCTCACTGTTTTTCATTAGACATTAGTTACATAATTAGAAGTAATCTCATATACTTACACCTTAGTTATACAAAGTTTAAAATCAGTATCTCAGAGTACAGTTAGTTATTTTTATCAATACTGATAAAGAACTATTTCAAAATGGGGGGGAAAGGTTTTATTGTTTCAGTTTTGCAGTAGTGATCACTACTGAGAGCTGACTTGGCACAAAGCAGTCTCCTTTCTGGATAAAAGGGAAACGGGCTATGAGATAAGTTATTGATGAAATTAACTGCTGAAGTGGAGAGGAAGTGCAGCTGGCCAATACATGTCATAGTGTGAGCTCTATTAAATGAATATATGTGCAGTCAACCATTCACAAGAGCCACACTGGTCTTGAACTGCATTGATCTATAGTATAATTCTAAATTAAATTGATGGATGAGAGCAGCTATTGACAGGAAGAGTAAAAATAGCCATGAAATGTCTTGTATAGGAAAAAGTATGATAGACAGTAGACTGTTGATCTATGCCGTAGATTGAAATGTACATTGGGATTGTGGAGTTCTTAGATACTGTTAGGTATTTCACCTTAATTATACTTCCTTATATATCAATGGACACTTCAAAAAGTACATTGCAATATTTTCTTATTTTATGAAAAGTAAATACATCAGTGTGTTGTCCAGAGATTCAATACATTCAGGGCATTCCTTTTTTTGTAGTTTTGTGATTTGAAGTTCTGAACTGTGAAAGAAATTTTTATGTCGTAGTGAAGTAAATGAAGCATTTTGGAAGCTGTTTACATTGAGGTTTTAAAGACTGATTTACTTAATATGTGCTGAATATTATTGAGCAAAGACACACAGATAAACTTCTTGGAAAGAAGATTGTGTGGAAATGCCATCTTCATTTCACATATAATTTCAGATGCCTTCTCTCTCAGCTATGTCCTTTCAGACCGTTAACTCATTGAGCTGCTAAATTTACAGGCATTCATGAATAAAACATTGGGTTCTGCTAGACTTTACCTACATCAGGGTCAACATACTTTGATTGTGACACCAAATTCATCTGGATCTGAGCACCCAAACAAAATGTACTTACTGGCACTTTGTCAACCTGCTTTCTGTAATACAAAACCTTTTAAAATTTTGTCTTCCCTCAGAGACACTCCTTCTGGTACGCTGGGTATTAAATGTGCTGCATTTAGCTCACTGCTTTATTCTCTATGTAAAAGGACTCAAACTAGTCAAGGGAAATTCCTTTGCCAATGAGCATAGGTTGAAAGAAATAACTGCTAACTCTCTTCTAGTGACAGGTTTCAGAGTAGCAGCCGTGTTAGTCTGTATTTGCAAAAAGGAAAGAAGGACTTGTGGCACCTTAGAGACTAACACATTTATTTGAGCATAAGCTTTCGTGAGCTACACCTCACTTAATCGGATGCACTCTTCTAGCGGTGAAACTACTTTCTTAGCAAAGTTTTAACATAATTGATTGCAAGCCTAGGGCTAGGAGCATTATGAAATGTATGTATTAATATTGTATGCAGGTTAATTCACAAATTGTATATATGTGCATGCTCTCTCTCTCTCTCTCTCTGTTATTTTTATACACACACATATATTAGTAGTAATTAGTACTATAGTAGTACTTGTATTGTCCTCTCACACACAGCATGCAATGATGTTAATGGAGTCAAGACAGTAACATCATTGCATGCTGTGTGAGAGGACAATACAAGTATTACTATAGTCTGTAATGTAGCACTAGTGAGTGTAATTGTGTTAGGCTAGTATAGCAATGCTTGCTTCTAATCTGTCAGGTCTAACTGGCAACATGTCATGATGTAATAAATAACATAGTGTATTTTAAAAATCTCTGCAAATATCAGTTATTATTCATAAAACTTGAATATGAGAATGGATCCATAGTTACTCCAATGGCATGACTCTAAAATATTTACTTATTTACTTCATATTTATTTATTTATTTATGTCATATTTACTTCAATTATTATGATTTTATTTAATTTATGTGCTGAATGACTAATAGAGAAGAATGCATTTCATTTTATATATCTTTTAATTACTAAATAAAATAAAATACGTTATATATTTTCTCTTTAGAAAGAACGTTGCATATTCATGTGCTGTTAAAGGCATTTTTGTTAAAATTCTGGTTTGAACGCTGATCTTTAAAATTATTATGTATTTGTATATGGATAGAATTTACCAGTAGGATATTACTCTTTCTACAAAATATTAATATTTGATATCTGTTAGGACCACCAATAACATGTATCCACTCACTTTGTCTAGGAAACATTTATGTATAAATTCATCTCTTGGATTATTTTGGACACTGAAAATTGGAAGAAACATAATAAGGTGTATAACTTAGTAAAGGAAAACTCTTTCCCTCACTACTCCTAACTAATTAACTAAATAAATATTGTTATGGTTCCTAATGTCTGAACATTTAAAACTTTCAGCATTTTTGCAAGTATAATTCCTAGCCAAGTTCTGGATTTATATTCTGCAATCTATTTAAATTAATGTATATGTATATTTTTAAATAAATTTAAATAGCTTGCAAAATAGAGAGAGAGAGAGAGAGATTAGATAGATTCATAGATACCAGGGTCAGAAGGGACCATTGTGATCATCAAGTCCGACCTCCTGCACAATGCAGGCCACAGAATCTCACTCACCCACTCCTGCGAAAAACCTCTCACCTATGTCTGAACTATTGAAGTCCTCAAATCGTGGTTTAAAGACTGCAAGGAGCAGAGAATCCTCCAGCAAGTGACCCGTGCCCCATGCTACAGAGGAAGGCGAAAAACCTCCTGGGCCTCTTCCAATCTGCCCTGGAGGAAAATTCCTTCCCGACCCCATATATGGCGATCAACTAAACTCTGAGCATATGGGCAAAATTCACCAGCGAGATACCCAGGAAAGAATTTTCTGTAGTAACTCAAATCCCACCCCATCTAACATCCCATCACAGGCCACCGGGCCTATTTACCATGAATATTTAAAGATCAATTAATTACCAAAATCATGTTATCCCATCATACCATCTCCTCCATAAACTTATCAAGTTTAATCTTAAAACCAGATAGGTCTTTTGCCCCCACTGCTTTCCTTGGAAGGCTAGTCCAAAAGTTCACTCCTCTGATGGTTAGAAACCTTCGTCTAATTTCAAATCTAAACTTCCCAATGACCAGTTTATATCCATTTGTTCTTGTGTCCACACTGGTAACTGAGTTAAATAATTCCTCTCCCTCTCCGGTATTTATCCCTCTGATATATTTATGGAGAGCAATCATTATCTCCCCTCAACCTTCTTTTAGTTAGGCTAAACAAGCCAAGCTCCTCGAGTCTCCTTTCATAAGACAGGTTTTCCTTTCCTCAGATCATTCTAGTAGCCCTTCTCTGTACCTTTTCCAGTTTGAATTCATCCTTCTTAAAGATGGGAGACCTGAACTGTACACAGTATTCCAGGTGAGGTCTCACCAGTGCCTTGTATAACGGTACTAAAATCTCCTTATCTCTACTGGAAATACCTCTCCTGATGCATCCCAAGACCTCATTAACTTTTTTCATGGCCATATCACATTGGTGGCTCATAGTCATCCTATGGTCAACCAATACTCCAAGGTCCTTCTCCTCCTCCGTTACTTCTAATTGATGCGTCCCCAACTTATAACTAAAATTCTTGTTATTGATCCCTAAATGCATAACCTTACATTTCTCACTATTAAATTTCATCCTATTACTTTTACTCCAGTTTACAAGGTCATCCAAATCTTCCTGTATGATTTCCCAGTCTCTCTCTAAATTGGCAATACCTCCCAGTTTTGTATCATCCTCAAACTTTATGAGCACACACTCACTTTTTGTGCCAAGGTCAGTAATAAAAAGATTAAATAAGATTGGTCTCTAAATTGATCCCTGAGGAATTCCACTGGTAACCTCCCTCCAGCCTGACAGTTCGCCTTTCAGTAGAACCCATTGCAGTCTCCCCTTTAACCAATTCCTTATCCACCTTTCAATGTTCATATTGATCCCCATCTTTTCCAATTTAACTAATAATTCCCCATGTGGCATGGTATCAAACGCCTTACTGAAATCTAGGTAAATTAGATCCATTGCGTTTCCTTTGTCTGAAAAATCTGTTACTTTCTCAAAGCAGGCGATCAGGTTGGTTTGGCATGATCTAACTTTTGTAAAACCATGTTGTATTTTGTCCCATTTACCATTGACCTCAATGTCCTTAACTACTTTCTCTTTCAAAACTTTTTCCAGGACCTTGCATACTACAGATGTCAAACTAACTGGCCTGTAGTTACCCAGATCACTTGTTTTTCCTTTCTTAAAAATAGGAACTATGTTAGCAATTTTCCAATCAGGCAGTACAACTCCTGAGTTTACAGATTCATTAAAAATTCTTGCTAATAGGCTTGCATTTCATGTGCCAATTCTTTTAATATTCTTGGATGAAGATTATTTGGGCCCCCCAATTTAGTCCCATTAAGCTGTTTGAGTTTCACTTCTACCTCAGATATGTCTATAATATCTACCTCCATATCCTTGTTCCCATTTGTCATGCTACCATTATCCCTAAGATCCTCTTTAGCCTTATTAAAGACTGAGGCAAAATATTTGTTTAGATATTGGGCCATACCTAGATTATCCTTGACCTCCACTCCAACCTCAGTGTGTAGCAGCCCCACTTCTTCTTTGTTTTCTTCTTGTTTATATGGCTATAGAACCTTTTACTATTGGTTTTAATTCCCTTTGCAAGGTCCAATTCTACTTGACTTTTAGCCTGTCTCACTTTATCCCTACATGTTCTGACCTCAATTAGGTAGCTTTCCTTGCTGATCCCTCCCATCTTCCACTCCCTGTATGCTTTCTGCTTTTTCTTAATGACCTCTCTAAGATGCTTGCTCATCCAGCTTGGTCTACAACTCCTGCCTATGCATTTTTTCCCCTTTCTTGGGATACAGGCTTCCGATAGCTTCTGCAGTTTTGAATTGAAGTAATCCCAGGCCTCCTCTGCCTTTAGATCCATAAGTTCTTCAGTCCAATCCACTACCCTAACTAATTTCCTTAATTTTTGAAAGTCAGCCCCTTTGAAATCAAAAACACTAGTTGCAGATTTATTTTTGTTAATCCTTCCTCACAGGTATAGCAAAACCAACATCCATTATACAAGGGCGACAACCTCATTCCCAGTCAAATTTCAAAGTACGGAGGCTCTAGAGGCTCCCTTGTAATCCTCTTCAACCCATCCTGTATCCTCCTGGGGCTCATATTTGGTGTAGTCTCTATTGATTCTTCCCTTTTTTCCTATAGGACTAGCCGCTCTTCTCTTCTTCCTTGCCCTTCCACCTTCAGCGACTACCTGCTGAGCCCCTTCTTCATTTTCCAACTCTGCAAACCTGTTCTTGAGCTCTATTTCTCTGTCACTAGCCCATCTTTTCCTCTGCTTGGTTCTTATATATATTTTGGAATCCATTAGTTTAGTTTATGAATATTCCCTGTTTTGGCCATATCTACCAATCTAGTTATCATATCATTATTTTCCCCCAGCATTGAGTTTCTAACACTTTATACTAGTCTGCTTTTTGTAAAATACATAAATTGTTTGTAATGTCACTAATTCTCTTCAGTTACTTTTATGTTCATGTCAATCTGCGTGGTTTGAGCTTCGACCACATCTTAATTATAGGTTAGTCATGTGCTGAAAGGTTATCTAGTTTTGGATCTATGATGTCCACAAACATTTTAAAATCCATTTTGGAATTGATGTCCTTTTAAATATAATTTATCTGGGTGCACTGGAGTCTGATAATGAACCAAGCTTCTGTGCACACTTAACAAATATGGCATCTTGATAGGTTTCAGTCTGGATCAGTAAAAAAGTGTATAATAGAAGGGGTTTCTAAGATCCCATCACAAATTTAAATGGAACCCTAATATTAAACATCTCTGAATTTTATAATAACTTTAATATCTCAATTACTCAAATGGTTGTATGAATCATTTATTCAAAAATGCTCATCCCAGCATAATATAAACAAGTCAATGGAGTTAGGGGATGTTCCTGAGATGCATTTTACCCAATAAATATTTCACTTACTGATCTAAATTTAGGTGGTATAAAATACTTAAAGTAGAATCTGTTCCTGTTACTTACATGCATGCCTATATTGATTTTTTTTAAATTGTTATGAAGATTGTATTGAAATAGTGTGTGACATCTGTAGTATCCCTTATAGAAAGCATTTAACCAAAACAAAACACTTAGGCCTTGCTTCAGAACCATTGGGTCTTTGGATCAGGCCCTTAATATGTAGGAATAATTACGTAAAAATTTATAGAAAGAGGATAAAGAAACAATTTCAGTTTGAGGTAACAAACTGGAAATTTTATAGAACCTGGAAAAAAAAAAAGCTGGCTGTAGTGTGATGTATGGTTTCTTTTTGTAATTATAAGGTTCGTGTTTTATTCGAACTGATCAGCTAGATGGTGAAACAGACTGGAAGCTAAAAGTTGCTGTCAGCTGCACACAGAGGTTACCAGCTTTGGGGGTAAGCATTACAGCTATTTATTTCACTATCTCTTCAGTGCACCTATTTATACCTGCTATATAGTAGAAAGTTTTGTTACAGTTAGTGTGTATATAAATATGTTTCTAATTAAAAAAAATTAATCCATAAATGTGATATTGGTCTTTGCTATAAATAATAAGAAATGCATCTGTTTTTAATTCTGTGGGAAAGACTGGATTATGCAAATATTTAATTTTTCCATTTAAAGGAGCAAGAGAGGGTTACAGTTGGGTTTGTGTCTTCCATTGAATGTAGGCTTGGGGATTTGGGACATAGCAGTCCATTCTCATAAGGTGAATGCTTCCTGGCACAGAGGCTTTAGGGTTCTTGTGAGTGAGGTATACAGGATTACACAAGGATAGAGATTTGCAGTGACTGCCTGCCTATTTTGTATGCGTGTGTGTGTTTTTATAGGCAGTACAGGTAATGATGCCTATAGTTAAGGATGCCCCACATTTTCCGTTACAAGAACGTGTTCTTCAGTTGCTTATAACTTCGTCAAACGTAAAATGTTTGAATTTAAATTTTTCATGCTAGGTGTCTGCCTGAGAAAAGTTTCAGCTAAATTGGCTCAGCTGTTTCCATGAAAGGCGTTAGGAAAAATATATTGTTTTGCTTATATTAAAAATATTCTTAGAGCGGTTTTGTTGAGAAACTCTAGAGCCTCTGTACTTTGAAATTTGACTGGGAATGAGGTTGTCGCCCTTGTATAATGGATGTTGGTTTTGCTATACCTGTGAAAACTCTCTGAATAAGTCTCTGAAAAGTTTGTCTGAGCACATGCTCAGTAGATACTTCCTGGAATTTGGCAACTGACTTTTCTGAAGATTTCATCAGCACTGGGCTTGTCCATCCCCTCACAACTCCTGTGTGCCAAATGGACTGTGCACATGCCATCTCCACAGACCAAATGAGCATGTTTCATCTTAGGGCTGCAGGATTTCAGCAGGACTTTTTCTGCAATGCCTCCTCCCAACTGCTTGTGACTGCTGTGGCACTGAAGCTAATCACTCTGGGATTGTCTTTCCTGTGCTCTCAGTGCTCCCCTTGCCAGCGCTCAGGCAAGGAGGAGGAAGAGGAGGAAACCACCGGACTTGAATGTAGAGGGAATGGGGTAGATGTGGGAGTGAAGCTTGGGAAAAGAGATATGGGTAGCAGGATAGGAGCTAGGAGCTTGTGTTAGGGACAGGAGCAGAAGAGGACAGGGACAGATGGAGGCAAAAAGATCTCTAACCATGAATGCATGCTCCCCCACAGAACCTGGACTTGAACCCAGAGATACCATGCATCCCCACATTCCTTAGTTGTATAGCAAATAGCTGTGAAACTCACTGGCAAAATGTCTCCCCATTCCCTTCCAGTAGAAGGTCAGCATAGATAACAGCCTTCTACTGATGCCAGTTACTCAGCTCAAGCAGAAGAGGTCTGTGTTGCAGATCTAAAAATCCCAACCCTGCTGATGACTATGTGGAAGGTCAGTGTGGTTTTACACAATGAAATTTTTGTTTTTTCAATTGTTAAGTTTCTAAAAAAAAATTAGCTATTACATTTTAAAAGAACCCTTTATTAATAGAAAGTTACAGTTAAAAAGTCAAGCATTCACAAGTTAAGAAATGCCCAAGTTAAGGTTGCCCATGCAACTTTAATTTGGGTCCCTTATGCCTACCATATGCCTTATGATATAGCCCTAAGTTACATGATCAAATGCTATTTTTCCTTTTTGCCTTATTTCAGGCATTTCCTAACTTGAACACTTGACACTGCAGCCTAAAAAAGTAGGGAGAAGAAGGACACAAACCAACTTTGTTGAACTGATTGAAGTTGGCTACATTTTTATTTAACATTACGTAGCTATCCACTACAGTCTATGAGCAGGTACTGTAGCCTTGCAAGATGAGTCTCAATGGAAGTTTTGTGTAATAAGGAGTGAAGGAAATGACTTGAACTTGGAGAGGCAAACCCTTTATCTTCCCCACTATATATCATTATTAATTATTTCAAGGTTTTGCCCTGTTTCTTGTGGCTTGAGCCCTTTAGGAGGCCAACATGCTCTTTGCTGACATGGATCAATGTCTGAGTAGTTCAAACCTCTGTCACTCCATATTACTGTGGGTTTCTTAGACCTTCCTCTGAAGTATTTGTTGCTGGTCAGTCCTCAGATGCAGGATACTGCAATAGAAGGACTTAGGAATTGCTGTAGCAGAACAGACCCAATGTCCTTACTGACTTCCCTCTATGTTATCTAAGGTAGAATCACCATTTGCATTAGATTTGAGAGCCAATGGATCATCTATCCTACCAGTAGCCTACATTTTGTCCATTATAAGATACCCTTTTGCAACTTCCTCCATGGGAAGGTTATTCCGTTAGTGTTCATGAAGGGGTTTCATACATCATTTTTGAAGCATCTGGTGATGGCTATTGTCAGAGAACAGGATCTTTGATGTAGAGGAGAAATGAGAGGGGAAGAGCCTCTGTGCTGAGGCACCAGTGTGTCAGGGACTTCTCATAGTGGTGATGCACCGGGGTAATTGAGACAACAGCCCCGTGAAGGTCTTGAAGCAACAAAGCCTTGGTGCATAAAAACTCATAGAGCCTTCTGTGGCACAGTTGTCTCTGTTCCCTTGGTGTGCCAGGTTTCAGCTCCTTAGGATACTGAAGGGAGTTGAGTCCGGATACCAGAGGCTGAGCTAGGCTTTGGTTGGAATCAGGGGAGTGAATGATCTTGTTATGGGCTATGACAGATATGGAAGTTATCTACAATGTCCTTGAAAAAACGTAGTGAACTAAGTTTAAGAAGCTTTAAGGTCCACTGTATTAAAATTAAAAGTTTATGTAGTTTTGTGGAATTGTATGCAACTTCTCTCAGGCAGTGACATGACCAATATAGACACTCTGGGGTGTTATAAGCATCACAGGACTATTTTAAACAATGAGCCAGACAAGAAGGAATCTTTGGAACAAACAAACTTGAGCGGGTTTCCTAGGAATTACTTGAGAGGAGATGAATGCAAATTCCCACCTCCGCACCCAACCTTTTGAAAGCTGCATCCTGAGGAGAAACCCAATGTCTGCTACTTACCTATTTGTACAATCTGAAGATCCAAGCTCCAAACTGCAGAAAGAAGGGACACTCAGATTCATGGGTGTGCTTGTTCTGAACTAACAGCTATTACGAACTTATAACAACAGAAGAACTCCTTCATGGGGTTTGAAGGACTGATCATCTGCCAGAACGCTTGGAATTAGGTGGTGTTCTCTGGTAAACATATTGTCATGTGTGTAGGTTCTATTATTGTGTTTAGTGTTTTCTCTATAATGCTTTCATCTTAAGGATAAATGTGCTTGCTTAGAAAAGACTATGTGGTAACTGCTAACTGGGCATCTGTGCTATTTATAACCTCTGAGGAGAAAGTAAAACAGGTCTGCTTAGTCAATCTGACTTGCTGGGGAACTCACAATGTAGACTGGGAAATGTGAAGCTTGGAAAAAACCCTGTCAGGAGGGGGAGAGAGATAGGAGCCTGGTGTGGGTGCCCTTGCTGGATCACGAGCAGAAAATAAAGGTGCAGTTTCCCTAAACTGTGAAAGGGACATGAGGGGTAAAGGTAGATATAAATGACCGGGGAATTGAGTGGCAATGTGGTAAGGTGATTGGGGCTTGGTGTTGTGATATGGGAACTTGAGGTGGAGGAAATTGCAGCTGTTGGGGGCGAGGGGGCATGGTAAAGGTGAGGAGAAGTGCGAGAAGTGCGAGATGCAATCTACCAAGCGTCTTGTAAGCTCATTATAGATAAGCTGTTTTCTGCAAACCATAGGAAATTTAAATGTTTCTGCTCGGCCTCATACCCTCTGCCTTACCCAGTCATGTTCTCCTTCCTGCCCTAACTGCACACATCCCCAGCCTCCTGGTGACTTGAAAAATGGTGCTAGAGAGGAGTTGCACTGAAACAAATTCCTATAGTTGGTTAGAGTGCAGCTAACCTGAAACAAAACTTGAAGTTTGTTGCAGTGTAACTCATCTTCAGATCCAGAAAAACCTCACTTCCACATTTCCACCCTCACCCAGGGTTGTGTGTGTGTGTGTTTATCTGCAGAACACAACTGTGGGCTAAGAAGGAGACTGGCTGCACCAAATGGAAGTTGCTGATGAATGTGGGCTTGCTTTCTTTGTGGACATAAACTATGCTATGATGAATAAGGGACATTATTCTTTTATTTTCAGGTTAAAATTTGAAAACTGTCCTATGCCTGGATATTACAAAAATCTGTTTTTTGCAAGGCTTGATTCTTCAGACATAGGAGCCAAAAAAAAGAGATATTCAGGGAAAATATCTCGAAAAAGATCATTTAAAAATATTTCTTCTACTAAAGTTAGAGAATATTTATCTTCTACTCTTCTTTTCACCCTCCCCCTCAAAAAAGTTCAGTTGTCCTTGAAAGGATCATTGTGCTGGATTTCTAGGTCTGGCCAAGATTTCAGTGCAAAAATAGAGAGTGTATAGGAATGGCAAAGGTGAGTTTAAACCATCTGTCAGACTCCTGGATCCTTGGGCTGATAGGTTGGCCTGGATACCTAGTGCAAGGTAGAGCATGTTGAGTAAGCTGTTGCAGCAGCCATAGATTGCCAGGGCACATGGACACTCTAGTTACGCTTCATTTCACAGGAACACAGCCTCATGCTGGATCAGGGGTAACATACAGCAGTTGTCTGCCACCTGAAGAATCCCCAATGCAGGGGAATCTTCAAAGGGCCAGTTAAGAACTTTGGGCAAGCTACATGTTCCATGCAAATTAATTTCTTTAAATTAGAAATCCAGTTACTAATAAGGGTTTTGATCATCTCATGCTGTAGTTTTTTAAAATATGGAAAGTTTCACAATTTTGTCCATGTGTAGGGCCCATGCAAATATTCCCTCTTCAAAATAGTTTACATTGTATCTGCACACACTCTTATATGTTTGTACTATTCCTAGTAGGATCCTTAGGAGCACAAAGAAACATCGACACTACAGCTGGGAAGTCTAATTACCAGCTCGGGTAGACATACATGCATTAGCTCTGCTACGCCACTTTGAAACTGGAGTGGGTGGGTCATTGTGCATTAGGTAACTCTTGCATGCAGTAGCAGGGTCCACATGGACACGTAAGTAACCCTATATGACATGCTAGTGCTCTGTAGATTTTCACTTCAGCTTTCTGCGCACTAACTGTTCATCTAGGTTAGCCCTCAGACTCCTTAAAAACCTCCAACCCTAAAGGGTACACCTGTACTGCACCGGGGAGGTGTAATTCTCAGCTTGGGTAGATATATATGTGCTAGCTATCCTTCAGCTAGTGCCCTAAAACTAGCACTGTGGCTGCAGCAGCACCAGTGGTGGTTCAGGATAACTGCACAAGTACATACTAGGGATCTCAGAGGGGGGTTGTATTTAGATGACTAGCCTGAACTGCTGCCCATGCCACCCCAGCCACACTACTATTTTTAGTGTGCTGTACCAAGCTCAGCTAGTGCGTGTATGTCTACCCAAGATGGGAATTAAACTTCCTGGCTGTAGTGTAGGCATACCCTAACTCTTCTCTGTGATCTCAGGTGATGGAATGCATAGCTCCACCCTGTGATGGGCTTGGGAATAGCAGACTGGAGGAAAACTAACAGTCCCACTTCAGCCTCTGGTCCATTGTGGAATTTTCTAAGGTTTATAGCTTCTTTGTGCCCCTAAAGATCCTGACTCGTGATAAATCTGAAAACTAAATGTAAGCCTTAAAGTGTGAAATAAATGATGGTTCAAGTTCCTCTGAATGCAACTGTCAGTCCAACCTTAACTGTGGAGCTCTTGGAGCACCTCCATAATTCTAGCTTAGTCAGGTGATCTTTTCAAATCCTTATGGCTTGGACTATGTTGTTGATAAGAGTGTAGTAATTTTGTAATCTAATATTGTGTGTGAATGAGCTGAAAATACTGATAAATATCAAACTACTTTGAATCACCACCTTGATTTCAGCAGGATTTGTGGAAATCCAAAATAACTGTTATGATAGAGGGAGGAAAAAATTATAAATACAATAAATGTTTTTTCCATTATAACAAGATGTATAATATAAATCAGGGCCCATGCCATTTACTATAGAAATACATGTACATGTAATGTATTCTTTTTGAAAAAGTTCAACAGTAACAACCAGAAATATTTTCAAAATTCTTCACACTTTGTGTACAGGATACTATGCACAACATGAGGTGTAAAAATCACCTACTGAGATGAGGTTTTCCTTAGAGAAACATTAAACTCTAATGCTTAGACACAGTGAAGCAGCCATGTTAAATATGAAAAAAAACCTTATTTAATTTGAGTAGTCCATTCTAGTTACCCACTCTCACTTTAAGCTTTTGAAAATAGTGTTTTTCATAGTGAAAATTTCCCATGATTAATCTCAGCCCAACGAATATTTTGTTGAAAGTTGAAGAAATTTAGGCAAGGTATAAAAGTGTTCTGACTTATTTTTTAAAAATGTTCCTACCTTTTGTTTGTGTGCTCAACTAAAAAATGACTTGTTTTACATGCCTACCTTATTTACACATGTAGTCCACAACAAGGACACCTGCTTTTGAAAGACTTGACTTTTTTTTGACAGGATGTCATAATGGCAACAGGAGCATCCTCTGGAACTTCAAATGTGTGTTTCTTCCTGTGACTGCTTTGGTCCCTCTGCCTGTGTGGAAGAGGGATGGGGCTATGACTCTCCCGTAGGAAAGCACAGTGTCACTGGAAGCATTCTTACTCTTTACCCTCACCCATTCTTTTCATTCCATGTGTGCAAACACTGGGATTGTGGCCCTTTATGCTCTCCCTACTTTTGTGCACCCATTTAGAACCAACCGCACAAATCTAGAACCAGCTGATTTGAAGCTCAGATATGACAGCTATTCTCCCTAGGGCTAAGAAGTATCTGGTGCTTTAGAAAATATGAAGGTTTTGCCTTTAACTCAAGTAGCAATCAACCAGTTGACAATTACTTAACTCTTACACAGTTTGGAACATGAGCCCTAAAATCCAGAGAATTTTGGCATAACCAAAGTACATAACACATTCACTTCTATCAATTCTATATAACAAATGCCTATCAATAAATAATAATCCTTCTACCATAGAAGGTATACAAATAAAGTCCCTTAAGCTCACATCTTTGATATGTATATAGTGATAATTTATAGCATTTGGGGGTTAAACTGTAAATGACAAACTGCAGGAATAGGCTGGACTGATTCTTTTTACAATAATTCTTGAATGCCACCTGCTGGACTATATCTAAAATAGCTGTGGCGATATCACACTGATACATAGCTTCCCAAGCTCCCTCCCATTCAGCTCTCCTTATTTAAATAAAGGTCCCATTGAAATAGGAGCAAGTTTTGCCTTAGGGTAAGGAGTTCATAGACTATATGCACAACTCTACATTAATTGCTACTGCAGTGGCAAGAAAAGCAGGAACAGGTTAATACAAAACATTCAGTGGCTCCACTTGAAGATTATTCTGGCTCTAGAGATATTGGCAATTGTAACAGTGTCCCCCTTTTTAAGTATGTGGAATATCTTGGAATTCAATACTGTCTCTAAAACTGAAATAATAATGCTCACTGCATGTGGACATCCAACTACTAAACTAAGTTAAGGTTTGCAGTTTACTACTAATTATAGATTTAACTATAAAACAGCAAAATGTCAGGTTCTGTTCATGTAACAAGCCCAGCAGAGGGCATGGAGTGGCTTCAGGACTAGTTTCCAAGGGGTCCTTCACGTTCCCCCTACCCCTTGGATACAGCACTGTCCAGATCTTGGGTGTGTTGGTAAACAGGTGGTCTCAATTGCACCAGAGTCTTCCCTATTGGTGCCACAGCTGTGGATGATCCTGATACTGTTACAGTGCACTGAGGGTCATCTTCCTTAAACTCGGTCTCTGGCTGAACTTGGAGCACATTTCCAAAGGAGAAGTTTATTACTATATATAATTATATGTGACTATATTTTTAAGAATTGAAAAAGGTGAACAGTAAGCGTAATTTGAGAAAAGAAGTAGACTAAACAATTTGGTCTTGCATTTAACAGCATATAATGTCCATAATGGTCACTCATTTTGATTTCTTTAGTTATCCAATGTAAAGGATTATGAGTATCTTGTGTTGTCATGAGCTGTCAGTCCCATCAACAGTGCAACGTTGTAACCTTATCCACTGTGACACCGGGAATAAATAAACCTGCAAACCTTCGGAGCTTTTCCTAAAGAACAGATGACACCACCAAAGATGATCAGTACAGATTTTGTTGTCTTCTCAAACCACTTAATGTGATCAGAGAATTAAAATTTCAACAAGTCATTTAATGATGGCAAGGACTGTAACATCCAGGTTAGGTTTCTTGTGGTTTCACAGTCATGTGTGGGGCAGAGTTTTTTCTGGCACTATGCATGTTCTGAGATATTCTTCTTTGGCTTATTTGATCAAGTAAATTTATTAACAGCAGTGAGGTCACTGTAATTTTCAATAAATGGTGACTTGCTGATTTATATCAAAAGATCCATACAGCAGTAAACAATACCATTTACATTTAATTAGTTTTATTGAACCAAAGGCAATTTTATTTGTAATGAACCACATGTTATGATTAAGGATGTATTTTAATGATCTTTAAGTAAGATGAACAAATGTTGCCCTTGACCTAATAAGGGAGGTTTTTTCTACATTATTGATAAATTCAGAGTGATTTCAAAACTATTATTGTGAAATGTAAAGGAAAACATTACTGTACCATCATTCAGTCATTTCATGACTAATGTAAACAGATTAAATGCATTTTTTCCAAATTGTTTACAGATAATAGCATCAGCTAACATGTTATTTAGTGTTTCAAAAGTCCAGTTTACTGTTGTATTAAAATAAGTTAATTTCATAGTCTAGACTGTTCTAGACCCTGGTTTTTTTTTTCATTATTCTTTTAACCTGGAATTGCTGTAGAATTCAGCTGGTTTGGGTTATTTACTTACTTTTTTCTCTTAAGAATGCATATAATTGAGATAATTTGCCTCATAAATATGATGATTTAAATGGGCCAACATTTCACCCAGAATTTGTGGCTTGTGAAAGTAATTCTAGACATGCTGTGAATTTCATGAACATTAATTTCTTTATATTAATGTGATTTTATTGATGAATACTTGGTTTATTTAATAATCTCATTCCATTATTCTTAAAAGCCATTTATAAAAGAAAAACACTTCAGTGTCGGAGTGTCCTTTTGCACAGGCCCTGCAAATTTTAAAAATAGTTTAAACTATTTACATACGGTATCATGTCTATCATAAGCCTTGACTCATCTGGGTTTGTTTTCCAGCCTCAGATTGTGGAGCCATTAACTCTTCTGTGTAGCTACTGGGGTGAGATTAAAGGAAGCTTTTTTGCCTCTGGGATGATAGTGTTGGATGGAGGAAAACCTTCTGCCCCACTTAAATTGTAAGACTAACTGTGGACCATGGCCCTCTTAAAAATTTTTCTTGGTTGATAAATAGTCACTTGGGACATGGAATTATATCCATACTGGAATATAAATCAGTGATCTCTCTCTCCCTCCCCCGTGTTATGAAAGCTTCCATGTATGATCATCATTCCTTTGAAAGATGTTCATGTTAAATGGTTAATGTTGTACTGTGCATCTGACTGCAGGGGAAATTTCCCTTGTTCAGAAAACAAAGTTACTCAAGGAAACTATTGGGTGCAGCAGGTATGCCATTTAGGCAAACATATTCCCCCTTCTTCACACCCCCCCCCATTACCAGCAACCTACCAGATAAACTACTGTTTTGGTATCCTCTGTAAGTGTAAATCAGTATAAACATTCTAGCACTTAGAGAAAAGAGGCCACACTTGGAATACTCTGGAGGTTCTAGCTACCTCAGAATAAAAGGATATTAGAGACTTCTGTAGAAAATGGCCACAAAAGCATAGGGGACTTTAGGATCTTAATTCTTGAGAAAGATGAGAGAATTCATTTTTCACAAAATGGATAGTAAGAAGGCTTCTGAAAGACAAAGATGCTCTTAGATCTCAAAAACAAAAAAGGGGGGCAAAATATAAGGTGAAGAGAACGAGAATATTTATACAGAGGAGTTAAAATGCAATAAGCTACAAAGGGCATCAGTCGGAGCAATTAGTAAAACAGTAGAAGAAACATTTGGAATCAGGAAAATATATTGTTTCATAGATTCATAGATACTAAGGTCAGAAGGGACCATTCTGATCATCTAGTCCGACCTCCTGCACAACGCAGGCCACAGAATCTCGCCCACCCAGTCCTACGAAAAACCTCACCTATGTGTGAGCTATTGAAGTCCTCAAATTGTGGTTTAAAGACTTCAAGGAGCAGCGAATCCTCCCTCAAGTGACCCGTGCCCCATGCTACAGAGGAAGGCGAAAAACCTCCAGGGCCTCTCCAATCTGCCCTGGAGGAAAATTCCTTCCCGACCCCAAATATGAACAATCAGCTAAACCCTGAGCATATGGGCAAGATTCACCAGCCAGATACTACAGAAAATTCTTTCCTGGGTAACTCAGATCCCATCCATCTAATATCCCATCTCAGGGGATTAGGCCTATTTACCCTGAATATTTAAAGATCAATTAATTACCAAAATCACATTATCCCATCATACCATCTCCTCCATAAACTTATCGAGTAGAATGTTAAAGCCAGATAGATCTTTTGCCCCCACTGCTTCCCTTGAAAGGCTATTCCAAAACTTCACTCCTCTGATGGTTAGAAACCTTCGTCTAATTTCAAGTCTAAACTTCCTGGTGGCCAGTTTATACCCATTTGTTCTTGTGTCCACATTGGTGCTGAGCTGAAATAATTCCTCTCCCTCTCCTGTATTTATCCCTCTGATATATTTATAGAGAGCAATCATATCTCCCCTCAACCTTCTTTTAGTTAGGCTAAACAAGCCACGCTCCTTAAGTCTCCTTTCATAAGATAAGTTTTCCATTCCTCGGATCATCCTAGTAGCCCTTCTCTGTACCTGCTCCAGTTTGAATTCATCCTTTTTAAACATGGGAGACCAGAACTGCACACAGTATTCTAGGTGAGGTCTCACCAGTGCCTTGTATAATGGCACTAAAACCTCCTTATCCCTACTGGAAATGCCTCTCCTGATGCATCTCAAAACCGCATTAGCTTTTTTCACAGCCATATCACATTGGCAGCTCATAATCATCCTATGATCAACCAATACTCCAAGGTCCTTCTCCTCTTCCGTTACTTCTAATTGATGCGTCCCCAACTTATAATTAAAATTCTTGTTATTAATCCCTAAATGCATAACCTTACACTTCTCACTATTAAATGTCATCCTATTACTATTACTCCAGTTTACAAGATACTCCTGTATAATATCCTGATCCTTCTCTGAATTGGCAATACCTCCCAGTTTTGTATCATCTGCAAACTTTATTAGCGCACACCCACTTTTTGTGCCAAGGTCAGTAACAAAAAGATTAAATAAGATTGGTCCCAAAACCGATCCCTGAGGAACTCCACTGGTAACCTCCCTCCAGCCTGACAGTTCACCTTTCAGTAGGACCTGTTGCAGTCTCCCCTTTAACCAATTCCTTATCCACCTTTTGATGTTCATATTGATCCCCATCTTCTCCAATTTAATAATTCCCCATGTGGCACGGTATCAAACGCCTTACTGAAATCTAGGTAAATTAGATCCACTGTGTTTCCTTTATCTAAAAAATCTGTTACTTTTTCAAAAAAGGAGATTAGGTTGGTTTGGCACGATCTACCTTTTGTAAAACCATGTTGTATTTTGTCCCATTTACCATTGACTTCAATGTCCTTAACTAATTTCTCCTTCAAAATTTTTTCCAGGACCTTGCATACTACAGATGTCAAACTAACTGGCCTGTAGTTACCCAGATCACTTTTTTTCCCTTTCTTAAAAATAGGAACTATATTAGCAATTCTCCCAATCATTTGGTACAACTCCTGAGTTTACAGATTCATTAAAAATTTTTGCTAATGGGCTTGCAATTTCAAGTGCCAATTCCTTTAATATTCTTGGATGAAGATTATCTGGGCCCCCCGATTTAGTCCCATTAAGCTGTTTGAGTTTCGCTTCTACCTCAGATATAGTAATATCTACCTCCATATCCTCATTCCCATTTGTCATGCTACCATTATCCCTAAGATCCTCTTTAGCCTTATTAAAGACTGTTGTACAAATGCTAATTTACATGAGATGAATCTTCCGACTTCCAAGCCTTCTAATGTTGTTTATCAACTAAGGTATTCTGGAAAGAGAGAAAGAAAGAAAGAAAGAAAAAGTTTTTGCTTGACACACTTCAGTGACAGTATTTATTGTGTATGAGTATGTGTGTGGTATTAGTTTTCTGCTGAACTATCCAGTTCTGAGAGACTCTTATTTTTCAGTGTACAATAAAGCACATAATAGCCTGGATTATCTAAATTGTAGGTGATAACAGATTGGGAAGAAGTGAATAATGAAGATATAGGACACCACATGTGTATTAGTTTCCTATGAATTATTTCTCACGAACCTGATGAAAACTAACTTAGTAGGACAAGAATGCAATGAGTGGAACGTTGTGTGAAAAATGACAATAAATGGCTGATGGTTTAAGATGAAAAAAGATATTTTTCAAGAGTTAGTGTTGAAACTTGATTTACTTTTATAACACTTGTCAATGAAATACTAGAATGATATACGGATGTATAGTCGTGCAGAGTATGGGGTAAGATATATTTCTTAACTACAAAATAAAAATGTCAGTTACAGATTAATTTGGTGACTCATGTAGATTTATGTATGTAAAGTGCGGTACTTTTTCAGAATAAGATGGAAGCAAATTTGATAAAATGCAAATGAGAGCTTAATGTGTGGATAATGAATGTACTTACTTATCTAAAGAACTAAAAATATGGTAAAATGACTGTGTGTAATTCTTTATAAATAAGACTCTTTCTACATTCAAGATCAAATTGTGATAATGTGACCATGATGAAAGGTGTAAAAATGCTTAATTCAACTTCTGAAGGTGGCACATCCCAGATACCACAAATGGAGTACTACGCCTTTAAAGTCTGCTGTCCAGAGAAAACATAACTAGTATGGAGGAGGTCTCTTTACTTCCATGCGGCTGATCAGCCAGTGGAAAAAAAAAGAAGTGAGAGGTGATGTGTGGTATGATAGTTCACTTAAGGGATAGACAGGGACTGCAGTGCAGGTTGTGATACTAGGGTGGACTCTTTTTGATGTCAAGTCCCCAGTCACTCTGGTTTATTTACCCTTCCAATGCAGATAGTTGGACTCACTAGTGAAATCTTAGTTGATCAGTTTTTGGTATTGACTGTCCCGAATGCACTAAAAGTAGGACTGTCAAGTGATTAAAAAATTAACCACAATTGAACAATAATAGAATGCCATTTATTTAAATATTTGTGGATGTTTTCTACATTTTCAAATATATTGATTTCAGTTACAACACAGAATACAAAGTGTACAGTGCTCACTTTATATTTATTTTTGATTACAAATATTTACACTGAAAAAATAACACCTTACAATCTCAGTATCCTTGGTTTTGTTTTTTTGCTTGTTTATATTTCTGGGTTTGAAGTAGCCAAATTTTACCTTTTTTTAAATATACTTGTATAAAATTGTGTAAATGTATTAGTTCTCTAGAAAATTGCTTTGGAGATTGAGAAGTCTTTTGTAAACAAAATAAGTACAGTTTGTAGAGTGACACTGCAAGACTCTCACTGCTGCCTTGCTAATGTGCCTTCCCCCCGACTTGGAGGGACCAACTCAGCAGGATGACCATAGTTCAGTCTCCATGTCCATTTACTTAATGGTTTATCTGCTGTCAAAGACAACGGTATTGTTAATATAACTTCCAACTCAGCAAAATAGTTAATTATGTGCCTAACTTTGAGCATGTGAGTAATCCCATTGATTTATCATGCTCCTGTTGCAGTTGCTGGAATTTTTCATATCCACTTCAATGAGAGCAGGAGCAAATCCACTGTGCCGGTTCTAAGCAGAGGATGGGGTGGTATTGATGTGGACATCTGGAAACTGGACTGAGACCACCAAACTAATTTCCCATAGGACATTAAGTAAATTTAAGCTTTCTGTTACAGAATAGCTCGGGGGAGATCTTTTTTTTTCCCCCTTCTTTTTGACTTTGGTCATTTAACAGCACTTAATATTTATTCAGTTTCATTATTTTCCCCGATATATTCAGCCATTTTCGCCCTTGCTGAAAAAATGCCCATGATTGTCAACAAGGAGGCAGGAAACCCTTTTAATTATTTTAAAGGGAAAAAAAATCAGGAGATACAATTTTCATTTTTAATTAGGCTATTAAAAAAAACCCCTCCAATAACAAAATCCCTTTCACATTTAAGCTATAAATACAAAATAGTTCAATAGGTGGCATCTAACATTTGTACAAACTTGATATTTTCATTGTTTTCTAGCACACAATTCCTGTATAATATGAGATGTACTGTAAGCAGGGTCTGATCCTAGTCCTTACTTGAGTAAAATTCCCATTGACTTCACTGAGAAATTTACTGATATTTAAAAAACATAAAAATGAACAATAGTTGCTTAGTTGTGTGTGGTTTTGTGTTTATATGCATTCATTTAATAATAAATTAAATTGATGATTAAGTAACTGTATTATGTATTACAGGATCTTTTTTCAATCAGTTCTTATGTTTATGCTCAGAAGCCACAATTGGATATTCACAGTTTTGAAGGTACCTTCACACGGGTGAGTAATACCTACGTACGTACCTGTGTCTATCCCAACTCCTCTATTTTTCACCATATGTGGAACCCATCATTTCAGTATCTAAACATAATTTATTTTTCTCTGAGTTTTAGATGAGCATTTGTTATTCCCTTGTTATAGAAGTATTTTATATTAGCAATATTTTTGATACTAAATGGCAGGAAATTATATTAGCAAAACCATAAAGTTTTTTTTAAGGTAGAAACTAGAAATTGAGAACTTTATATGTCCAGATATAGTAGTATTGTTGTAGAAATAGTTCAAAATAATATGTTAATATTCATTTTACTTCCAACCACAATATATATTGTCTAAAACACACATCACAAACTGAGGGAAATTGATCATTTAGACATTTGTCAGTAGTGTGAGGCAAAGCAGCTGCTAACTTTTCTGCACTGAAGAAAAGCTACAGCTCACTTCACTCATGAAAGCTTATGCTCAAATAAATTTGTTAGTCTCTAAGGTGCCACAAGTACTCCTTTTCTTTTTGCAAATACAGACTAACATGGCTGCTACTCTGAAACCTGTCATTATGCAAGGCACTGAATTTAGCCATGTGGAGTGGAAATCTATCAACTTCATGAAAAAACTCGTACAGATTAGAATGCATCCGATGAAGTGAACTGTAGCTCACGAAAACTTATGCTCATATAAATTTGTTAGTCTCTAAGGTGCCACAAGTACTCTTTTTCTTATTGTTTATAGGGGTTGATTTTGTGGCTTGTTTTTTGTTGAAAATGGGAAAGGGAAGGATGAGGATGTGAAGAGACTACACAATAACCCTAAGGTTGTTGTCTGTGAAAAGAAGCATAATGCAGGTAAACTTACCTGACCATTACCCTGTAGGACAGGTCGTAGATCCTTGTAAATCGTTGATAATTATTAGAAAATTGTGGTAGGAAAATGAGTCTCAATGCAGATAGTTGAACAGTGCCAGCTGAGGCCTGATTACCAATTCCATATTAAGAAAGCCAAAAGACTTAGTTGAGAAAGCAGCACTGTGCCTTGAGGCCCTGTTCACTGATATGCTGGTAAGTGCTACAAAACCTGCAGTAAGATGGAGTTAGGGTTGAAAGTATGGAACTAAGATAAAATAAATTGGAGGGCTGTTGTAATTATCCCAATCCAAGCATTATAAATGCAGGAAATTCAGAGTGTAACGTAAAAGAAATCTGTTCATATTAACATATGGAAATGCCCAGTCAGATTAACCAAATCCTCTCAACTCTGCCCAGCAAAGATACCATTTGAGAGAGGTCAGAAGGAGAAAGTAACTGAAATGTCTTTAAAAATGTGGTTAAATCTAGTTCAAGAACACAAACACTAAAATGTCTTAATCGTGTTGTTTTTCATGAAGTCAGTAAGGACAGAATGAAGCTTGTTTGGGTGCTGTAGCTATGCATTTCCTTTCCTTAACATGTTTACATTTTTCTAATCAAAATATGTGCCAAAAACTTATCAAACCTTACTAACTTTTTTTCATTAACATCCCTAAAAAACACAGAGAAAGATTGACATCTCTGCAAGGGTACTAAGGAAGAGTTTTATTTTATTTTATTATATTTTGTTTTTGGAGTGCCTTTGTATGAAAAAATGGACTGAGATTCACCAGAGGGATAGCTCAGTGGTTTGAGCATTGGCTTGCTAAACCCAGGGTTGTGAGTTCAATCCTTGAGGGGGTCATTTAGGTATCTGGGGCAAAAATTGGGGATTGGTCCTGCTTTGAGTAGGGGGTTGGACTAGATGATCTCCTGAGGTCCCTTCCAACCCTGATATTCTATGACTCTATTTTATACTGTATTTGCAACATTTGGGTTTTGCTGCATTTTTTGTCACCATTGGTAGTATTAATGAAACAGAACATCAGGTTTTTAAAAGATATTTGCCCTTACACTGTTGTTCTTATTTGATGTAAGAGTAAATGCAAGGAAAATGTGGGGCATTATTGTGTGTTTCTTGTGGGACAAGCAAGGCTCCAATTTTGGTATGGAAATTGGTAGTGAATATCACAGCAGAGATGTGGGGAAAAAATAAGTCACAATAATAAAACACTGTATATTATTGCGACATCACATACACAAGAGTATAATGGGGTTGCTTAAAGGTGGGGTGGGGGGAGAGGGTGTTTGGAGGCGAACGGGTTGGCCTGGCTCCACACTCCAGGTATTGTGACCTAGTGCAAGGGATTGGAATGTCACTCAGGTTTGTCCTGTTTGCCCCTCTGGAAATAGAGAGGCAAACAGGACAAACCTGGGTGGTCTGGGATGCTGTGCACCAGGTTGCAATGCTACTCAGAGTGTTGGCCTCATCAAATGTGTTTTTATAGCCATGTCCAAAATTTTTCAGATTTTATTCAAATTCACAATTGCTGTGACTACCATGACCAAATCATAACTTTAATGATAAATTCTTCATCTGTTATTGTAATTACATGTTCTAGGAGGTCCTATTTGTTAAACAGTGAGTATGAATCATATAGGATTGTAGAGTCATTGCCATCAACTTGTTGCTGCTTTTTCAGTTGACCCAGGTGACTCAAATTGGTAATACATTATAGCTCACTAATTAAAATCACTGCTGCCAATTCTGGATACCCTCAGAACTGGGATGTTGTAGCTCGACATATGTATATGGAGAATGATATATACCATATATAGTTTGTGCTGGTCACACAGTAAATGTGGCTAGCATTCAGCTTAACATTGCTACCAATTTCCTCAATAATGTCACTGTAGGACTAGTTTTGCATGCTTGACCTTCATTATAAAAAAATTGGTTCTTAAAGATTTCGTGTTAGTTCATCTTGTTCTTAGTGATCCCTGGCACTCTGACCTGGAGTTGGGGTTTCTTCTCCTTTCTTCCAATTCCTCTGCTTCCAAGACAAAGATATGATGGAACAAGGAAAATTCCCTCTTATACTTGATCCACTTGGTTCCCAAGATCTGCTGTTTATGGCTTCCTTTTAATCAGTTAAATCTCCAGGATATTCTGGTAGAAATTGGACCAGATCCTGAGCATTGATCCAAAATCTCTGTGTCTGGTGACTTGCACACCAGACTTGGGAATGCTCAGGGTATGTACAATGTCTTATTGAGAAGCCATTTAAATTCTTTGTGAGAAAACACTATTCCCTGAAGTGAATTAGGTTTGCGACGTGGGCATCCCGCAAGGTCATTGACCCTCTATCAATTCCAGTTTTTATTTTCCATAATTTGCTTATATCATAGGAATGTTGTTTTGCTGTGAGTACAGTTACATTTTCCCTGTCACAATAAACATGCAAAAAGAAAAGGAGTACTTGTGGCACCTTAGAGTCTAACAAATTTATTAGAGCATAAGCTTTCGTGAGCTACAGCTCACTTCATCGGATGCATCCGATGAAGTGAGCTGTAGCTCACGAAAGCTTATGCTCTAATAAATTTGTTAGTCTCTAAGGTGCCACAAGTACTCCTTTTCTTTTTGCGAATACAGACTAACACGGCTGCTACTCTGAAACAATAAACATGCTATCTTCTTATCAAGGGAACCTCTATCTTTGGGCAGCCAAATTACAAGAGGGTTTAAATGATGGGTACCATCCATGTTCCCACATGTTCTTGAACCTCTGCCTTCTTTGGACACAAATCTGGTGCTGAACAAACTGATGGCTCATCTTTGAAACACTTGGTATATCTGTCCTATTAGCTGACCGTTTTGGTAGCTGTTAACTTAGCCACGGTAATGAGGCTAGTCTGTGTCCTAGTGGCCAATTCT
Organism: Dermochelys coriacea; assembly: GCF_009764565.3. Lineage (NCBI taxonomy): Eukaryota > Metazoa > Chordata > Testudines > Dermochelyidae > Dermochelys > Dermochelys coriacea. The sequence goes on from NC_050069.1 coordinate 105,520,572, forward strand.
CCCTATTTGGAATTTTTCTTTAGCGTTAAATTGTGACTTTGCCACAAGCAGTGTGAATGGGGCAGCACATAGTTGCATTGCCCCATGAGCAGACTAGATAGCTGTTTGTGACTAAGTCAGATTTTCCATAACTCTGGAGAGAGGGTACCCTGAGCCAGCCTGATAGTTGGTCCAGTATATTTCCCCTGGCATGAGCATAACTGCATTGGGCAGTGTGAAGAGGAGCTAAAGCTGCACCCGCTATCTACCCCTGCTTGCCCAGTCCCCGTCTACCCACTTAGAAGAGTGAGTGGTGGCTCTGTGGAGATTCCTTTCCTTTTCCCTACACTGCTATCTATGATATAGGGAGTGTCTTGCAAGCCCCACTGCTCCCTCTGTAAGAGCACATGGTACTGTGCACAACCTGGCTCTTACGTGATGATGGAATTCCATCATAGTCTCTAACTTTCCCAGTGTTTTCACGTAAACGTCACACTTTTTACCAAGGGACAATAAACTAGCTCTCTAGATCTGATTGTACTATGTTAAGTGGTATGAGATTAGATTTTACAGGTTCAGAGAGACAATGATGCATGCATTTTGAGTCATCTTTTTTGTTTGCTATGTCTGAGAGTAGTTCTTTGGGATTAAGCCATGCAAAATGGGTTTTCTGTTGACTTCTCTGTTGTCTTGTACATTAAACTTGGTCAATATCAGCAGCTGTTAAAGATAGATGGATTATTTTCATGATATTCAACAGATGGGGAACTCTCCTGATAATTTTATTTGTCTTGTAAGTGAAAAAAGTTTCCTGTCTTGATATTCTCTTCCTGTACAATATCTTTCTAGTTCCTAAGGTGTTTCTTTCAATCTTTTCTCCAGTTGCATACTCCCCTGAAATTCCCTAAGGAAGGTATAACTGGACAGAGTTGATGATAGTGTACTCAAAGCTGCAACCTCAGTTCTTGTTTCTCTGATCTTACAAGATCATCATAGGTATCTTTCTATTACCACCTGTTATGTGGGGCTTTCAAGAATTGTCAATTTTTGTCTTTAGTGTGAGGTTCATCTGGGACTCTGGGAAATCAACTCTTTTCCCTCAGAAGAACTTAATTGTAGCACGTGTGGGGAAAAAAGAATTAATTTCATGGATTGCTCTACTCATCCTCAAATTTTTATCCTCTTATCTAAGGTGTGGGTTTTAAGATCCATTTATCTTTCCACCCCATAATTGAGGTTAGAGTTTTGATTTTCAGTGTTGCTCATCATGGCCTCTCCTTACCTAAGCATTATCCATAACTGTGCACTTTCTAATAGTAACAGCTTTATACAGAGGTGATACAAATTGTACATGTAGACAGGTAATAGAATCGTACATGCAAACCTGAAAATCAAGCCCCAGATGTTTCCTGGAGCTTTTCTTATACTTAAGTAAATAATGGCTCGTTTTTGGACTTTTAATTTGACCTTAGGGAACTCTGCTTTTGGGCTAATGAATGATTATCCCATGTGTTTCTGCTCCAGGTAATGGTCTCCTTGGTAACTATCCATATACCAGGATAAGTAAGCTTAAAAAGCGAATGTCATGCTTTCCTTTTTTAGCCTTACGTAAGAACACAGTTTATCCGCATTTCACCTCTTGCTCTTCAGTTTACATTTGTACCAATATGTCTCGCTCTTGCCTTTTTCTGTACTCTTCCAGGTACCAGGAGAACAGCATTCTACAAAAGCTGGTGTCAAATGGATCATCAGCTACATTGAAAATCCTTATTTCTTTCAAGCATATGAGAATGGGGCCCAAGGAAAACTCCCCTTCTACACAATGTTTTTTTGAAGTGCACAATAGCATATCTGATTGACTCCCCATGAAGACAAGTTGATTATTTTAACGATGAGTTGACTTTAACGATGATTCTGCGTTGTGTGGCATACCTGGCAAACATGGCATCAGTAAGATGAAAAGCAGTGGCCTACTTCTGCTGATGACGTGTTGAGTACCATCTAGTTATTACAAATGCCGTCTTCCAACTCCCTGACAAATACAAAATGACCTAGATGAACCCTCACTCACATCATTAGCATCTGATATACTATGTGCTCGTCTGATATACTGTGTGCTGATCATACTACATCATGATCTATGTGCATAAGTTGGGTTGAGCTGACTGTTGGACTGCCCACCATATTATTCAGTCAAAGCTTTCACTCTCTATTCAGCTGAAAATGCATAAAAAATACTCAGTTGAGCATGTAAATATTGCTGAACTGAAAAATTTGTCACAGCTAACTACTATTTTAGAAACTCTTCGAATGATCAATGGTGATGTCTGCTGAATGGGTACCACTACATGACACAATCTATAACTGTTGTGGATTGTGTGATATATACAAAACATTGTGCAGACTTAGCTTGATGATAATGATCCTGAAATATTGAATCTTCTTGATGACAAGTGACACCCGCATGCCATACTCTTAGCTGACCTGCTCTCTGAGTAGAAAAAGGCCAGGTTAGAGCAACTTGCAGCACACCTCAGACACACTCTGCCAAATGCAAAATATGCTGTTTGACCAGAAAGTTGATGAACTACAGGCCCTTCCTGATAAACATGGCCCCAAAGGTTTCTGTGATGTGGCCAAACCTGTGTATGGCTCTACCCATCTGCCTTGACACTGCTAACAAGTGCTTATGTTGAATCTCTGATCATAACTCACACTGCCATCCACTAGTGGCACCATGAACATTTTAATGAACTACATAATCATTTTTCAACTGTTTCTGATGAGGCACTGGATAGCGTACGCAAATTGCCCACTTCTATTGCACTTGCTGATTCCATTCACATGAGCCAAGTTGCTGAAGAGTGTTAAAGTAATGACAAATAGCAAATCTCATGGTTCCAATGCCATTCCAGCTGAAGTTTTTAAATATGGAGGAAATCTTCTCATTGACAGGCTTTTTTAATTTTTCTTCTATGTCTGACTTTAAGAAATCATAACACAACAACTGAAAGATGCCAACATAGTCACTAAAAATAAAGGCTCAAAGAGCACCTGTGGTAATTACCACAGTATCTCTTTGCTCTCTGTGGCTGGCAAGATTCTTGCATGGATCCTCCTGAACCTGCTTCTGACCCAAATCATCGACAGTGTTCTGTGTGAGTCATAGTGCAGCTTTCATCCTTGGCAGAGCAATGTTGACATGATTTTCATCATTTGACAGTTACAGGAAAAATGTCGCAAACAGTACCAAGCTTTGTATATCATGTTTCTCTATCTAACCGAGGCATTTGACATCTCCAAGCACACATGGAAATTGGAAATTTCGATGTCCAGACAAATTTATTAACATTGTTCGGCTGTTCCATGAAGATATGGCTAGAAGAGTTAGTGATGAAGGTGAAATAACAGACCCATTTCCAGTCACGAACATGGTGAAGCAAGGATGTGTTCTTGCACCTAGCCTTTTTGGTTTATTCTTTGCTGCAATTCTAGAGGAAGCCCTTCATGGCTCTTCAAATGGTGTCTTTGGTGTCTTGGGGGAATTTTGCACCACCGTGCATGCGCAGAATTCATGTCCCCTGCAGATTTCTTTGCTTCCCCACAGAAAAATGACTTTGGGGAAACAAAGGGAAGCTGAAAGAGCAGTCACGCACCACTCCCTATCTGCGCAGGTACATCGTTTCAGGCACCCAAAGCAGCCATCGGAGATGTAAATCACCTCAGGGCTGGGGACACCCCAGCCAGTGGCTCCTACCCTGAGCCGAGATCAACTGCTAGTCCCAGCTGGGCTGGAGGCAGGAGAGGACGGAGAGCCCCTGTTAGGAGTGGCTGGGGCTGTGTCAGACCCACCCCCAGAAACATCCCCCAGCTGCAGGAAGCTCAGCAACCTCCCCTGCTTCCTGCCCCCATCGCTCCTCAGCTGTAGGGGGAGGGGTCACTGTACAGGGAGCTGTTCCCCCGTCCGCCCAACCCCTTGCATCTGGATCTCCCATACCCAGACACTCCTGCCAAGCCTCAACTGGGTACATCCAGAACACCTCTAGCCCTCCATACCCAAAACCTACTCCACTGAACCTCAACCCCTGCACTCGGACCCCCTGCCTCTGGCCACCCACCCATGCACTCAGACCACCCCCCCACTGAGCTCTCTGCACTCAAAATTCCCAGCCTGATGACCTCCACCCCCTGAATCCCCACATCCAGAACCCCACACCACTGACCCCCAACTAGCTGCACCCAGGCTCCCACCCCAACAAGCCCCATTCCCCTAGCACCGACCCCCCCCATCCGCTGAGACCCTCACAACCATATTCCTCCACTGAACTCCAACCACTTTCACCTGGAAGCCCCTGCAGAGTCCCATTGTCCCTGAATCTGGACACCCCCCCCCACAATGAGCCTCTGTGCAGCCACACCTAGACCCCTGACTGAGCTGCCTGCACCCAGGATGTCCCACACAGAATTCTCTCACCTCACACCTGGATCCCCCCACACTGAGCCCCTCCACACTTGGATCCTGCCTCTCCGCACCTGGTACAGAGGGGCAAGGCCCAAAGGTGTTTCTCTGGCAGGCCCAGGCCTTGTGCTGTATGAGAGTTGGATTCAGCCTCATCACTGAGTCTAGGTTGCAGGGGTGGGAAGGCTGCAGGGTGATTTCCCACTTTTGTACAGCCAGTGGCCTGTTCTCCCCACTGCCATGCTGGAGCCTCTGCATTTATTTATTGACAAGTAAACATGCAGCATTTTGAAATATTGTGTGCAGAATTTTTAATTTTTTGACGCAGAATGCCCTCAGGAGTACTTTATACACTTACACACTGTTAAGTTCTTCGATCATTCCTGTCCATGTGCAAACAACAAGATGGTAGAACCATTGATCCAACGTCATTCCAACTGAAGTTTTCAAATATGGTGGAAATCTCATTGACAAGCTTTTTGAATTTTTCTTCTGTGTCTGTCTTTAAGAAATCATAACACAACTGAAAGATGCCAACATAGTCACTAAGCATATGCGGCCCACAATGGTAAATAGGTTGAGAACCACTGCTCTAGGGTGTTGTTTTAAGCAGATTATACTTTCCAGAAACTTTCAGATAGCTACATGTAGTTTGCTACACTCTTTTAGTTCGTGTTATAATATATTTTAGACTCAGGTCCTAGGACACATTCATTTTGACAAGGCTGTCATTAATTCTTTCTGCAAATAGTGTTGCTTTATAAGTAACATTTGTTAGCTTCCAAAAACAGGGATTATGGAACACATAGATCTCCAGGATGTAATATCGTAAAGATTGTCAAGAACTGCATATGTATAAAAACTCTCTAGTGCAGTAAGAATTGGAAACTAACAGGACCAAAAGCTTGCAGTTCCAAGTTACCTCAGTTTAAATTGTGTTGGCAATCAATTTATCTAAACCAGCGTGGGAAGCTCTTAGAGAAGTTTTTACCTCTTGGAATCTGGACTGTGGAAGGTTAAATTATTCATTGGTATTCTGGAAATAAGGTTAATTCTGATGACAGGAGGAACCTTCAGAAATCTAATCACAAAAAGATGAGTTCCAATCCAAAGAGACATTCTGTGAAGAATTACTTTAAATCTATGATCGGTGAAGAATAACTTGTTTAGTTGTAGAATCAGATAATTTCCAACTATTTATTGCTGTTCTCCATTACTGCAAACTAACAGACAACATCCTTGTGGACCCTAATATATCTGTTAGAGGTGGATTATCCATTGAGGTCTTGCATCAAATGCTTCAGTACTAGTCCTCCTTTTGCTCCTCCCCCAATTGAGTAAGGTATTTTATTTTCCTATCTGATGGTGGTAGCGGGCTTTTTATTATGCAATTGTATATGGTGCCATAGGTGTTCATGATGCTTAGGTGATGCTATACTTTCTGAGTAAAGACCTATTCCTGAATTGAACATTTTAAATTATGGTAAAACAAAGCACTGGGGGGAATAGTTAGGGGGTATAGTGGATTATTGCAGAGCAGGTGTACATATTGTGTTAATTCTGAGGAGTTTTATGTTGTCATTATATGCGTTCAGCAGGAAAAGGTGACTTGAGCATAAAAGATAAATGCCATCTCGTGAGCAAACTACCCTTGAATATCAGTTCATTTTTAATGACTTCTCTGGAAATTTCAGGCTACAAGAGAGAATGGTTATGTTTATTCATTCCCCCAGTCACCCTCCCATAAGCCGTAATGACCTTTTAGAAATTTGCAGAACCACTTCTCCTTACCATAAACGCCTTCCTCTGATTAGGATGCAGAAACCTGAATAAAATAAATGTAAAACTAAAATAACACTATAGCACATTTGCACTTTTAACCATTTAATTCCCTTTATTCTTATTATTAGTAATAATTTTATTTAGGGGCAGATTGTGGGTGAATGCAAGAGAAAGCTGCATCTGAAAGGTGGGCTGTTTGGTGTGGGACATGCAGTGCCTGGGGTAGAATGGGAGTGGTGAGGCAGAGGTAGATAGGTTGGGTAGGGAGCAAGCATCAGCAGAGGAAAGGTAATAAAATGGTCACTGGAATGGAGAAGCACATGGAAGCAAAGTGAGCTTCAGCACCAATCAGAATGTTGACAAGCAAGACATGAATGGAAGGAGGTTCAGCTGCCAGGACATAATATTGTGGTTGTAGTAGAAAATAGAGGTTTAGTAGTGTCACTTGTCAGCTAGAAGAGGCAGCCTGTCTGGGGTGAAGAGAGACCAGCCGACATGGGATGAGATGCTTCTTCTCAGTTGGCATTATAAAATCCATTTTTCCATGAACACGGCTCACCTTTTTATCTTTGCCAGCCACTTTTAAAACATGGGGAAAGAACTTTAAAAGGCACATATTAAATTTATTGTCTTAGAGAGCAAAGAGCTCTTGATGTACAGCCACTGTATAATTGCTTGTGCATTTTCACAGCCATGTATCTATGCTTTTCTTTTCTTCTGATGTTAGTATATTCAAAGTTTTACAAAAACAAAAGCACAAAAATATACTGCAAAGACAAAGGTTACACTGGTGCAATGGGTTTTCTCCATCTCTAATTATTTATTCTGTTAATCTTATATTTTAACTATTGTGATGTGGTCCACAGATGTGGTACAGATCTGATACTTCAGTCTGCTTGCAGCTTAGGGGCAGAACTCAACCTGTCAGTCACTAATGGCAGGGGAATGCCTTTGCCTCATCAAGTTCCGTCCAGATTTTTTTGCCACCATAGTGGCTGTTAGGGTGTCAAAGGCATCATCTTTCCAGATGTGGGCTAGGGAGCGTATGACCAAGCCACCAGTTCCGTCTGTGTTGACTCAGAAGAAAAAGGTGAGGGAGAAGAGGGTCACTGTGAACAGTGCTAGATCCGGTGGGTCAGACTAATTGGTTCTGTCCAGTTTGGATACATACTCTGAAGTTCTGACTGAAACCTAAATCAGTTTTGCATTCAGTTTCAGGGAAAACAGGATTGCCTGCATTGTCCTCAGCATGCTCATTACACTTGCAGCTCTGCATTAAGACAGTAACTATAATAAAATCTCATGCTTCAGGGCTGCAGTCAGTTGTCTCCGGGGTTCGGAAGGATATTTCATCCTCACCACCTAGATGCATTCTGATGCTTCCTCTGAAGCATCAGAGATCTGCCAAAGCTAAAGATGAGGCACCTGACAGGGTTCACTAGTGTTCTGAGGTGGTAGATGCCTGACTAGGGTTTTATGCACAGGATCAAACTGCCAGATTTGGGATCAATAAGGACTTTCTCCTCAAGTCAGTTTGGCAGGGACCTTCAGGGGTTTTTTGCCTTCTTCTGTAGCATGCTAGGATCATCATAGGGGTATCTAGGTGAAATGTAATCACTTGTCGTAAACAGGAGGACAGACTAGATGGTCTATTGGTCCCTTCTTGCCATAAAGTCTATGAAATATTTCAGTTGAATATTTAAGGAAGTTGGCCTCTCTTACATACATATAAAAAGCCATATACAATGAATACTATTGTAGAACGGCTGGCCTGAAGGTACAGGAGAGTTATTTGACAAGCTTTTATTCTTGCTTTTATTTGTGTGTGATCTGGCATCATCCTGAAATCTCTAGTTATAAACTTGGGTAGTAGGGAATTGTTAATTTACATATTGTTCATATTTTTAACAGGAAGACAGTGATCCAACTGTTCATGAAAGCCTCAGCATAGAAAATACACTATGGGCAAGCACTGTTGTTGCTTCAGGTGAGCAATGATGCATGCTGCAGTGTCAAAGTTTATGATGTACTTAAGCTCCTCAGTGACAATATATACTATTTTACAAAGTAACTTATTAATGGTTTTCAAAACTCTTCATGATGTGTTTATTGTTCCCAAGTCTCACTTTCTAACTTTATATCCAAATACATCTTCCTGCTACTAACTCTTTACTTCCTTTACTTGTCTTTCTTTTTTATCCTTAATAATATCCCGTACTGTGGGTTTATTGTTTGACTTGTGCTGTCCTTTGCACAGTACCTTAAATGTTCACCTGTTACTTTCTTTAATTGAAACTTCCTGTGTAATTCTTTCCCTTTAGCTCAATGTAGTCTCTTACTGAAGTGTGTGTGTGATGACATTTTGTGTGATTATAACTTATTGTAAATTTCTGAGACTACACCCTGAGGGAAAATTCAGTTAAAGTGCAGTACTAATAATGGTAGTGGACACTGAGCGCTGAATAAAAACAGATGTTTCCAATCCTCACTAAATTTCATGTTCCTTACTTGCATTTATTGCTCCATAAGATGAAATGGTATATTAATTAATAATCAGAGAAATGTAGAACATTCTCTGCATAAGAGTTTTTATTTAATCGTACAATACCTAAACACTGTACTGTACTGATACTAATATTTTTTTTAAATCCCTGCAAACGTGAAATCTAGTCAGTTATTTTTTTTTAAGTTTAAAGTAATTTTGGATAATTCGTTTAAGGGCCATGAGTCCCCATACCATTTTTTGTGGTTGTACAATCAAATTTTCCTTTAAAAATGTTTTTCCACTCTCCCCTTTGTTGTGCTTACACTGACCAAACAATGATGGAAACTATTTCACCATACATGCACATGTGAGCACAACCCCCCCCCCCAAAAAAAAAAGTTTAGTGTGTATTACCTTTTAGGAATGTTGAAATTTAAAAAAAACTATGAGAAACCTAAGCCTTTTAAAAATATGGAGATTCAGAGTGAAAGTAGATAGAAGACAGTCTGTCATTGTTTGAATGCCAGCATACCATCTTCATTTCTTTTCATGTTGAGTATCTAAAATGAACACAGAAAACTGGTTTTGTAATTATAGGTGTGGCTGGTAGCATGCCCTGTTATTAAGGTTGCCTGACGCTTCCCATTATAAGACCCTGTTTCTGTTGCTTATGATGGTACCAAACTTGAATTGTTTGGTCTGAAATGTTCCATACTTGGTGTCTGCTTCAGGCAGAATTTTTTGGGGAAAATTTCAGCTGAAACAGTTTCACTATTTCCAAGAACAAGGCTAGAGAAAAATATATTGTTTTCCCCATTTGAAAAAAAAACAAAAACTGGTGACCTTTTCACTGACCTGCTGTATCATCCCAGTTGTTTCAAGCAGGGAAAAAATTTGGGGGAGGGGCTTTGTGTCAGGATCGTGCCTTTTGTCAACCCAGTGAAAATCCATACAGTTAAAGCCATTCAGGCTTTATTTCAGCTTTTTTATGTATGTACCTTTTAAATAAACTATTCTAATGTTACATATGAAAATATTTTGATGGGCACTGACAATCTGGATTATTCACACTTTATCTACTGTGCATCGAATCCCTTATACGCATACATTAGATTTCAGTTACTGATCCTCCGCACTATTGATTTGTGGTCTTTCTCCTCTAAAAATTATCAGGACAGCAGCAACCAGAGCTGAAGTTTTCTGAGGTATTTCCCACATAATTCCCTAAACACTCTTTCCTAGCCTGACCTTGACCCTCCTAATGACCCTGCCCAGTATTAGCAGCATGTATCCGCAAGATATATACCGTACGTGTGTGTGTGTGTGTGTGTGTGTGTGTATGTATATATGTCAATGTAAGCCATTTCTAATGGCATCCTATGTATATTTAAATAGATATGTACTTTTTATGTGTGCTCATGTATATCAAGTGTGTAGTTATTTTAATATACTGAGTGGAGATTTTAGAAGGGATTTTTTTTTCTGTTAGTGTTGTATAACTTTTGCTTCTACTGGATATTTTGCCTCTAGATCCCAAATCATATACAGCTTAACTGAATTTTCAGTCTGCTTGCTTACGGGTAGAGATCCCATGAAAATGGGAATGAATACAAAGTCTTAAGAATAAGTGCAGAAGAAGATTGTGAATGTGACCAGGGCCTTCACAATTAAAGGTTTTGAAAACTAGGTGGGCCATTTTAAATTTAATCACTCACTTTTAAAATCATTTATCTTTTACTGAGTTTTATTATTGTATTTACTGAGATATCTTGTCAGTTTCCTTTTAAAAAGAGAACAATTTAAAAATGAAAAAATTGTAATAAAAAGTCCATTGTATGAGCTATTAAGTAAACAGAGCAGGCTAGGTATAATATGACCAGGATAGCTGAAACTGTGAACCAATATAGTGCTGTATTCTGAAAGTACTGTAATCATTGAGAAAGACCTGCTGAGAGACTTATTGAAAGGGAATTACTCTAATGGAGTTTTGTGGTCACTAGGGAATGTATCACTCTTGCAAAGTCATCACAGATAAAAAATAAGGGTGCAGTCTGTGTAACTGTACAACTGGAAAAGAACTTTCATACCAGGTTCGACACCTGAACGACTAGCCTATTTCTCTGCATGTCTGTCTATGTACTTAACTCCCAGTGCTACAATATCTGAGTGCCTTCAGAGTGTTAAAAGAAAGTAACAAATCAGTTAGTCTTTTCTTCTTTTTTTTTTTGGATGCTGGTGTAATTTGAATAGTTGTTTAGAAAAAGTTTGTGGTATGTCTGTGAGCTACTGAGGAGAGAAACAAAGTTGAAGGGATGAGTTGCTCATTAAGTTCTGAATGCCGGGAGGTTAGCAGTCGTTCTTTTCTGTACAGGCAATATGTTTCACAGTTCCACAGTCCAGCTCCTGTGGAAGTTTGTCTCCTTCACTCACAAGGCTCTCCCTGTTGGTTGACAGTTGTTTAATTCCAGTGGAATGCATCTATTATTGGAGGCCCAGGGTAGAAGGCCATCTCTCGGATAGCTTGGACAATCCCATGGAGGGCTTTGAATATCTATTCAGAGATCCTAAACTGAACTCTTCTCACTGGGGAGCTAGTGCAGAGTACACTACCAGTGTTATGTGCTTATCTCAATCTGTATTACTTAGCAAGTGGCTGCTGCACTTTTCCCAGCTATGGATAATCCATAGTTCTGTGCAGTCATATTTTTGAGGAAGGTTGAAGAGACTGGGGATGGCGTTTCTTTTGTGAAATTTTAGTGAGTAGATATTCTGGTATGATTAACTTGTAATAGGGTTTGCCATCTTGTATGTATGAGAGGATGGGGAAAATATCCTTCTATTTTTGTTCTGTATTTATATTTATAGTGTGCTTTTAATTTGACAGGGGCATGCAGAGTTCAGGATAGGCATTCTTTTGTGTGTGTACTTAAATCTAAATAAACAACAGTAAATCATATGTGTATCACACATAGACTGTCCAGGGAACTCTCATGGTCAGAACAAATTACAAGATTCTTAACTCTACTTGATACCTCAGTGTGTGTCCACTCAGGATCCTATAGGAGATATTTTACCAAGAGACAGCTATGATCCTAAACTTTAGAAAAGCTCATTTGAAAAAATTGAGGATGCTAATCAAAGTCCCTATAGTAAAAAAATGAGGATATTAAAACACTTAAACATATCACAGTAGAGTTGCAGATGTTATCAATATCTGTAGACAAAAAGGACAGGAGAAAACACTCTTTAAATGACAAAGTTCAAGAGATTATTCAAACACAACAGATATCTTTCAGAAAATGGAAAACCGCCCCTAGAAAGTCCAATTAAAAAGAGCATAAACTATAGTAGTAAAGTATAAGATAATAATTAGGATAGCAAAGAGAGAATTTGAAGAGCAAATAAATTGCTAAGAACAGATATGAGGAAATTCTTTGAGTTTGTCAGAAGCAAGAATACTACAGATAATCAGATCAAAGATTACCAGGAAGTAAAGGGAATTATTAAGGAGGATAAGGACATTGCAAAGATGTTAAATGATTTCTTGATACATTTTTCACCAAAGAAAATATTGGAAGCTACCTACTTCGGGTCTAATAATGCTGAAGTACAATAAGACTGAGGAAATGCTGGAACAAATGAGAACACTAAGGTGCAATAAGTCACCAGGACTGTGTAGTATTCATCCAAGAGTTCTGAAGAATCTTGAGAACTAAGTCGTCTTAAGCTGAACTGTTAACAAAAACATCTAATAGCTCATTAAAATAGTTCGTATACCACTGGACTTGAGGGTAATGCATCTCTCACCACCTCTCCAAATGGTCTCATGAAGTTGATGAAGGGGGAGAACAGTGTTGACTCCTTTGAGACCTTCAGATGGACTTCAGGTCCCATTAGAAAGGAATGATTGGAGTCAGATTTCAGTGCTGTACTGTTATGTCCAGATATGTCATGCAGGTGACTCTGTATACCAGTATGGGAAAGCTGAAGAGAGGTCAACTAGTGTGAGCATCGATTTGTGACTTCTAACTGTTCTCTTTCAGTGCTACCAACACTGTCTTTATGTTGTGCTCTGCTGTGGAACGCAGCTGCAAAGTATCCAGGATACTGGCAGAAGTTACATGAAGCTAGAATTTTGATTTTGCTTTCTGAATGATTTCACCTAGAAATGGATGATTAGAGAGAGAAGTGATAGTTGAAGTGTATTGCATCAACTGTTGGCTTTTTCATGATTGATCAGACTATATTATTTTCTAGGGTGATCTCTTCTCTAAAAGAGGCATTCAGAACGTATATTAGCTTGGGCACAATTGTTCTGCACCAACCTTTACCAGCCAGGAGGAGCAAGAATCTGTTTAGCAAGTGGGGACTAAAATATTTTAAAGAGCTTCTAGATCTGCAGAGGGTATCATGAGGTCAAATTCTGTCATAAGGGGCAGGGGTTATGGGCTGTGTGCTTTTAGAGATTTCTACTGGGGCAGAGCCCTCTTATATTTGGTTGATATTTGCTGTGAAGTAAAATGAGTTGCTTGCCAGTGGTTGGTTCTTGGGTCCATGTTTTGATATTGCAAGTCAAATTTATTTATTGGTTCACTATACAGATTTGTTGGTCATGAATATGAAGCTGGGATGACCATGGAGTAGGAGTTTCTTCTCTCTTCCTTTATTGCAATGGTATAGTTCTCTAGGAATGTGTTTAGACTGCTGATGGATGGGTTTTGCACCCTTGGCATTCTAGTCTTCTGCCTGTGAACTTCACCTGCTAATTTTTGTCAGTTTAAACATAAAAATATCATACTAAAGCAATATTAAAATATAAAGGACCTTCCTCCCTGGTACTTGCCAATCACATGATACATAGGTCTTCAGCATTATTAAAAGGATCTACACAGTTTGGCTTAGGGAAAATCCACCAATTGCTCCTATTGAAAATGCTCTTGAATACAGCCAGTACTTAATTTGTGCCAGGGCTTGCCAGGGCTGAGCCCCGGGACCTCTAGGCTTGACAGTTCATAGCCCCAGCACCTCTGGGCTTGCTGCATCAGCTATGAATGTAAAAAAGTTGCTTGAGCCTTGGCACCTCTTTCATTACAAATTAAGCACCGAGTACGGCAGTACCAAGAACTGAACCTGCAGGAAATCTTAACCCTTTTTCATGAGCATGAGGGTTAAGGCGTAAGGTTCTTCAGAATGTTCATCCAGCTTTTTCTTTCATTTTATTATTGCTAAACATTTATGTTATGATAGTGCCCAAAGACCCAAACAAAGGATTCAGGGCTTCATTATGCTGGGCATTCCATAAACATAGATACAGTCCTCCCCAGAAAACTTGCAATTTAAAACAGACAAGCAGACAAAGATTTGAGAACAGTGAATAACACAAACTGATGATTTTAGTGATATTTGGCACATTTTTCAATTTTTTTTATCTTTTTAATTTTTTTGTAAATTTTACACTTTCATCAGGTCAGACAGTTGTCAAGAGAGTCAAGTTTTCATGCTTTAAAAGCTGTCTGATAGTATTTCTGATTTATATTCCTTAGCAGAACTGCACTTTCAAGAACATATTAAAGGCACTCTTGGTCACTGATGTATTGACATGCAATGGCTGACCTTAAAAGTTCAGTTTTCCTCACAGTTACTGTACACTAGTATCAAAGATACCACTGTTGTTTGCTAACTTACTTGCAGAATTGCAAAGTGCCTGTCAAGATACAAAGAAGAAGGCCTAGCCTTTGCTTAGAAAAACTTGTACACTAGAAAGACAAGAGACACAATACAAGGAGATTTGTAGCTTTGCAGATAGCTTATAAAGTGTCGTTCTACTTTGAAAAGTGACTGTAAATACCACACCTTCTTTCTTAATAGCTTTCCTTCGTTATTTGTTCATAGAGGTATAAGCTTATCTTAGTGACTTAATTAGCAGTAGAAACGTATTCTGAAAGCTGCTCGACTAATACTGCTAAAATAGAGGATGCTGAATTCAAAAAAACAAAGGGGTAAGAAGAGACAGAGACCAGGTTTATGCCACAGACCTATATCAGGATAACTACATCATTTAGGGGTATGAAAAATCCACACCCCTGAGCGACATAGTATCCCTACCTATCTAATCCCCTGAGTAGACAGTGCTATGTTGACAGGAGACCTTCTCCCACCGACATAACTGCCGCCTCTCTGGGAGGTGGATTAACTATACCAACTGGAGAAGCTACAACTTTGCTGCCTTAGCACTGTACGTGAAAACAAACCCTTGGCATTCAGAGGAAAGTCCTGGTTACAACCCTGCTGAGAACATAGTTTAAACATAATGGGGTTGTACAAGTGTAATTCAGGGCATAATTGGACCTGCCGAATCTTTGTAACTGGGAATGATACATACAAAGCAAATAATTTAACATGACATTTTGGTTTGCAGAAAAGAATTTTAACAGTACTTGTAAATTGAGAACATTTGATATGGAAGTCATTGATCCTTACAATGCCATGTTGAGAGTCATCTTTCAGAACAGATCCATTCTTTCAAGACTAGCTAGACCTTTGATACAGATATAGATAGTATTTGCTTGGAGCACATACCCAGGAATGGGATTCTATTATGATTAACTTCCAAATTGGACTTCCAAGATTAACTTTTATGATTAAGACCAAGAATTACAGGAGATATCTTGCTTTGGAGCTTCTAAAGTGCATTGGGATTCTGCGTTATGAGAGATGTCCGTGCAGTATATGAATGTAACATAAATATAACTTTGTATGGAGAAAGTATTGAAAAATGGATTGTCTTGTACATATATAAAATGTCATTTTCACTCTATGCATGATTTATATATATATATTAGCTTCAATTTCTTTTTTATGATTTATTAATGCTAGCCTGTAAAGAATGTGTAGAAAACTCTTTCTGCATTAGTCCTGGAAGTCATGGATCAAGTAAAATTTTGGGCCTTTGCATTTTGAGCTGTTTACTGTAATACTGATCTATATCTACCGTAATTTAAAACTGGTAAGTTGCTTGCTGGTTATTTTTCCTTGCTTCTCAGACAGATTGTGTCTAATACGATTAATTATTGTTAATTCTTTTTCTTCCCGTGATGACTCTAGAAATGTTTAGAGTATGTTTAAGTTTATAAGTGGCCTTGTTCTGCCATCATGTGCATCTAATATTAATGGCACATTCATCTCTTGAATGAAGTAGATATAATGAATTAGTAAAAGAAAAAGGAAATAGTGATCTGATTTGGGATTTGACTTCAAGGATAAGAGAGCAAGAATTTAACTGCTATTTGAAAAGTAAAAATAGATTTGAGAAGTTTCTCATAACTCCAAATTTGGTGATTTTTTTTTCTTTTGCTATTTTAAAAAATAAAAGCTTATTGCTTTTGATGATGATTTTAGATATATATTAAAATAGTATGTATAACCTGTTGCTTGAGACAACATGTGATAAACTATAGTGATAAGAGACGCAGATTATCTAATAAGTAGTAGCATTAAAGTACGATTAATCCCTTATTCTGCTGAATTTATAGACCCTCTGTACTCAAAGAAAAGAGTAAATATTTTTAGGTGGTCATTAGTAATTACTGGCAATGAATGTGGATACAAGATTTTTACCCACATCTTAATTTTCAGCTGCCTCCTGCTTTCCCACTCATTTAATTCAAGCCATTCTTACCGTTGACCTTTTAACATGAATACATTCTTTCAAATGTGCATTGTCTTCCGTGGTGCAAGCACAGTCACATCAATTCCTACTTGTGGTCCTCATTAAGTCATTTTAAAAATATCAAAATAAAAAATTAAAAATATCTTGCCTTCATTAACCTGTGAGATGAAGGTTTATAGGTCCCACACTTACCCTATGGCTCATCAGAAAGTTTAAGCCTCCACAGCAGGCAAGGCATACTTAGCATATTGTTGCTATGAAACATTTCATTTAAAAAAAATGAGGGGCAATTCAGATATATCATTGAAATGCAATTAATTTCATATTTTATAGTCACAAAAAATTGCAGTGTTCAGGAAAAATGAAAGACAAATGTTCAATACTCTACTAGAAATAGTGATAAAAGTGTGGTGATAATGTTTTTAAGTTTTCCTTAATAGCTAACCAACATGTTCAGCAATGCTGAAACCTGATTTTCTGTCATGTTCTAAGTAAAAACTGATTGATGGAAGGTAAGAGGAACTCAAAGAGCTCCTATATAGGTTTTTGCCTCTTAAAAATATAAGGCAGTAATTTACTTATGGTTTTCTGGTGATATAAATAAATGTGAGAGCTCATCTTTACCAGTTTGTAAGTGACAGCAGTTACTTTTAGTTTTAGTTACTTTTAGTGATTTTAGTTACTTAACTGCACATATTCAGTAATATTAGAGAGACAAGGTAGTACTAACTCACCAACTTTGTCTCTATAATACCTTGGGACCAACATGGCTACAGCAGCACTGCAAGCAAGATATTCAGCAATGTTGAATGAACTCAGAATTCACTCTGAGGGGCTATCAGTGGGTCTTTATAACATAGTGTGTGCTCCGTTTTTTAATGTTTTGTTTAAAAAGGTTTTAAGTTTAAATGTATTTTTAACCATTAAAGATTTAGAGTGTGTTATTACTTTCACTGACATCAGTGAAAGAGTATAATCACTTTTGTGGATGTTCATGAAATGCTGTTACCATGCTCTGTGATGTCAATGGAATGGCATTTACCAGTTCATCATCTGCTGTGATTTACATAAACATAATAAGGTAAATTTAGACAAAGCTTGTCATATAGCCATCAAAAATTGTTAGCTTTTTAATGCTAGGAAGCTTTTGTTACAAAGGCTAAAATGAAAAAGTGTGGGATGATATTATACATGTAGAAAGACTTGTGCTTATATAATGTTTTTGCTTATAAAAGTGGATTGTTTATAGGATTGTAATTACTTCTAGGTTTTTAATTCTATTATCTTACTCTTCATCTACCCATTTGGTAAAACATTCATAATCAACCCTTTTTCTTTTTCCCAGGAACAGTAATTGGTGTTGTCATATACACTGGAAAAGAGACTCGAAGTGTAATGAACACATCCAATCCAAAGAACAAGGTAGGCTGGCATAACTAGAATGACTGCTTGTTAAACACATTTTACTAACTTTTTTATATTTTTTTCTTTCTGAAGTACTAAATTAGATAAATAAAACATGAGTTCACTAAGTTTATAAGTAAATACCATTCTGTATTGCAGCAAACTGAGTTTTTTAAACTAGCTTAATTTTAAATTTATTTGTATAGCAGATGAGTTCTTTCTACTGGATGTGTCTTAATTATGTATATTATAAGTTGCTCTGTCTCATTTCAGAAATACATCTTAATATGACTAGTTAAAAATGAAATTATAGTGGTCTGAAAACAAAGCAAGAGTAATGTATGCCTGCAATATAGCTTTAGACCCTGATTCTACAAATTCCTCCCTGTGCACCTACCCTTGAGCTTGCACAGAGCCCCCTTGACTTCAAGTCAGCACACTGATTCAGTGGGGCTATGTGTGAGGAAAGAAGTCCACCACATAGAAGTAGTTGCAGGATTAGGTTTGTGTACACTGCAGTCTAGGAAAAATGTAGAACTAATCTAACATTAGAATGGTATTGGTTAGTTACACGTAGGTAAGTTTTTGTTTTGTGCATGACAGAAGGTTCTCCCTCATGAGATCACGTGACATCTTTGGAAGCAGAGGAGTTGAGTGTTGTGTGCATGGACATGTGAGTGGTCTTCAAGTGCACATTTACTGTGTGATGGTAGAAATTCTTGTCTGCTGTGAGATGGAAAGGGGTAATTTTTTAAATTGCTGAACGTCAGGTTATTTTATTTTTTAAAAATATCTAGTTTTGAGAAATAAGTAATGGTAGGCCACCTCTTACTATTGTTTCTCATACTTCAAAAGATGGAATTATTGATATAGGTTATTCATGAGACTATCTCAAATGATGTCACTCTCAGTATTTTAATTACAGCGGTTCTTTTACATACTTTATGGGATACCATCAAGGCCAAGCAAAATAATCACATTCTTCAACCATGTTTATTTATTATTAACAAAAGGAAAAGAAAACATTTAAAACAACTGAAATGGCAACATGCAAAAGATAAACTGGTTACTTCCATTATAATTTCTTCTCTATGAGAGCATTTAGCAGAGATTATACCTTTGAGAGTGGATCATCCTTTGGAGATTTCTTTATTTGTAAGTAAGACCACATTATCTCATTTCCAAAATGATTGTGAATCTGGTCTTAGTATCTTATTAGATGCCTGGGCAAAATAATTTGTTTAAGGGCAGATGGATCCTGTTGGGCTTCTTATAATAACCAGAAGGTTTACAATTGGGCAAAATTAAGCCTAAACTAAATCCTGTGACATTGAAGAAAATATTTAAAACAGTTACTTAGAAGAAGCCAATTAAGGAGCTGTTTTGAGACAGGCAATCAACCAATATTAAGAACCTGAAAGCCAGATAAATCCTACTGTTTCTCTGTTCGTCAATGTTTAGCACCTCTCTTCTCTCCAGGAATATGCACTCTAACTATTTGATGATTAACAGGAAAAAGAGTTAATATTTTAAATTACAACTGCATTTCAGTATTCCAACAAAATCATAACAAGACTCTTAAACCTAATCCCTTGGCAGTGTTTTAATTAGCTTTCTCTCACCAATTCATAGAATCATAGAATATCAGGGCTGGAAGGGACTTCAGGAGGTCATCTAGTCCAACCCTCTGCTCAAAGCAGGACCAATCCCCAACTAAATCATCCCAGTCAGGGCTTTGTGAAGCCTGACCTTAAAAACCGCTAAGGAAGGAGATTCCACCACCTCCCTAAGTAACCCATTCCAGTGCTTCACCACCCTCCTAGTGAAAAAGTTGTTCCTAATATCCAACCTAAACCTCCCCCACTGCAACTTGAGACCATTACTCCTTGTTCTGTCATCTGGTACCACTGAGAGCTGTCTAGATCCATCCTCTTTGGAACCCCCTTTCAGATAGTTGAATGCATCTATCAAATCCCCCCTCATTCTTCTCTTCTGCAGACTAAATAATCCCAGTTCCCTCAGCTTCTCCTCATGAGTCATGTGCTCCAGCCCCCTAATCATTTTTGTTGCCCTCTGTTGAACTCTTTCCAATTTTTCCACATCCTTTTTGTATTGTGGGGCCCAAAATTGGACACAGTACTGCAGTGAGGCCTCACCAATGCCAAATAGAGGGGAATGATCACATCCCTCGATCTGCTGGCAGTGCTTCTACTTATACAGCCCAAAATGCCGTTAGCCTTCTTGGCAACAAGGGCATGCTGTTGACTCATATCCAGCTTCTCGTCCACTGTAACCTCTAGTTTCTTTTCTGCAGAACTACTGCCTAGCCGCTGGGTCCCTAGTCTGTAGCAGTGCATGGGATTCTTCTGTCCTAATTGCAGGACTCTGCACTTGTCCTTGTTGAACCCATCAGATTTCTTTTGGCCCAATCTCTAATTTGTCTAGGTCCCTCTGTATCCTATCCCTACCCTCCAGCATATCTACCACTCCTCCCAGTTTAGTGTCATCTGCAAACTTGCTGAGGGTGCAATCCACGCCATACTCCAGATCATTAATGAAGATATTGAACAAAATCGGCCCCAGAACCGACCCTTGGGGCAGTCCGCTTGATACCTGCTGCCAACTAGACATGGAGCCATTGATCACTACCCATTGAGCCCGATGATATAGCTAGCTTTCTATCCACTGTATAGTTCATTCATCCAGCCCATACTTCTTTAACTTGCTGGCAAGAATACTGTGGGAGACCACATCAAAAGCTTAGCTAAAGTCAAGGAATAACACGTCCACTGCTTTTCCCTCATCCACAGAGCCATCTCATCATAGAAGGCAATTAGGTTAGTCAGGCATGACTTGCCCTTGGTGAATCCATGCTGACTGTTCCTGATCACTTTTCTCTCCTCTAAGTGCTTCAGAATTGATTCCTTAAGGACCTGCTCTATGATTTTTCCAGGGACTGAGGTGAGGCTGACTGGCCTGCAGTTCCCCAAATCCTCCTGCTTTCCTTTTTTGAAGATGGGCGCTACATTCATGTTGAAGTTTGGAGAAGGTTTTCCTGGGATTGGTTGGTTGTTGAGTCTTTTCAGTTCTTAGCTGCTTATAATAGCTTGCTTGTAGAGATAGACAGGATAAGTTGTTGAGTGCTTGCTGTTTAAGCAGGGTAGGTGTATGTAAGGTGTGGGGGTCGTGCTCACTGAGAGTTTTTTGTACTCTTCTTCCTGTTTCCATGAAGTTATAGGAAAACACACCCTTTTCAGTCTGGTTTAGTTTCCAAGTTAGTTGCTGTCACTCTTTTGTTGGCCCACAGGTTTTGTTGGCCCGCAGCTGGCCCACAGGTTTTCCTTAGGTGGTTCTTCACCTTATGCATACATACTTTGTCTAATGAACTGATACCATTTCCAATTGCTTTTGTTGTTCTGTTGGGAGAATCCCACATAACCTTTTAAAGTTGAAGTGTAGCTTTTATTTTTATTCATACCATTTTCTAAGATGTTCTTCAATTTTAGTAGAGTCAAACAGGAAATAAAATTTGTTTCTCAAAAAGTCTAAACACCACTTTATATACAATATTTTAGTTCTCAAAACAGTTTTTTTAATTAAATAAATTTTCTAATTTCTTTAGCCTAAATAGATATTAGAGAGGGCTTTTTTTAATAACAAATTTTGGAGAGATTTGAGGTAGGTAAAGAGAGTTACTTGAGAACTGCCAGTAATAAATTTATTTTTCCATTAAGATAAATATTTTATACTTAAAAGGCTTCTTGTATTAAGAATTAGTTTAGTAAGGACATTAGATTTCAGAATGGTGCATATAGCATTTACATAGAATGATATTAGGAAATTATATTCAAATTTTTACATTTAGTTAACATATTTGCAAGTATGCATTTCACCAATGCATTGGTCATTTTAACATTTAAGTAATAAACAAAAGGTTTAAAATATTTCCATCTACACATGTTTTTCTTGGAGTTTTAAAGACATAAGCAGGGATTTTCTTTGAAAAGTTAAGGGTTTGTATAGTGCCACTTTACTCCTAAGTTGATTGTTCTGATAACAGAACCTACCCTTTGTACAATTAGGTCTCTTCCTAAAACATGAATATTTTACATGGGTTTATGCCTAAGGATATAGATATACAGTTGCTAGTCCTTGGGAGACAGAAATAGAAACCCCCTGGAATGTCTTTGATTAGCTTTAATATTTTGTAACATAACTAGCTAAATATACTATGTATTGTTATATTTACAAGTATCCTGGCTATAACTTACCTATAGCTATCTCGTTAACATTCAGTAAAGAGAAAACAAGTTTGTAATGTCTTAATATTAACAAAAATAAGTTATACTAACTCTACTATTATTTTTGCATCAATATTGAGTTCTCCTTCTCACACTGCCCACTAGCTGCTATGGTTATAGAACCTTACCCTCTCAATTTTTGCCTGAGTGTTTTAACTAAAATGTTCCTGATTTAGTCTTATAAAAAAATTAGTTTAGGATTAGTTAAGGTAAGATACATTTTTCTTGTCCATCCTTTTCAGAATGAAAGTCATACTCTTTCTTTGTTAAACATATTGTGAGCGCTATTAAGGAAATATTTAGAAGCAAGCTAGACTCCATAGACACGTTCAGATTTTGTTTAAAACTGTTCTCAGACAAAATACAACATACTATGCAGAAAGATTAAAAATTAGATAATGCACAGGTGCTGTGAATTAAGAAAAGCTACATCTATCATAGAAATTCAGGTTAAGAACTTTGCTTTTCCTCATGCATGAGGTAGTCTGCTATGCCTTGAATCATGGTAACATGGAAAGAAGTAAAGCCATTGTCGGGGGAAGTATCAGGGTGCTATATCTAGGAGTGATGGTCTTGCGGCAGCACTCACTGGCTTAACTAATAATACCAACTGAATATACGGCTTCCATTATCTATAGAGTTTACAGTTTTGTTCACTAGCACCCCATTACAAAAAAAAAAAAATCGAGCACCCTTGGTAGGAATGACAGAATCTGACTCTAGAACTGCATATTTCAAATTGGTCATAAAGGCCCAGATCAGCTGACTAATTTGTGTTCTTTTTTCAGCTGTAGAATTCATGGCATCAACTGTTCATAATACTTTTCCTATCTTATTCTTTGCTAGTTTGTATTAATAGAAAAATATAAATGTTTAATTGCTTATTGTGGTGATAATTCTTTGTAGTTGTAATTCTAGCATTTTCTGTCAACAGTGATCATCTAAGTGGTTTATAGGTCTTGTAATGGCATACATCAAATATCCAGGTTTCAAAAAGTGTGTTTGCTGCAATAGTAAGACATCCATAATGAGCTAATATGTCCATTTTCTCAGAGCCAACTTGAACATCTCCACCTTCAGCTTTGGAATTCAGCTCTTTGATCTGACAGCCTTTACGCTTGATAGCTTCTAGATAGAAGTTTCTAGTCACACTCTAGCTTGAGTTCCTCTCCATAGCCTCTTTGGTCAAAAGAGGCCTTTCGTCAGTGATAGTTCCTAAATATCCATATTTTTCAGCTATTGCATACCCTAGTTCAAGATTACATTTTCAACCTTGCTCTTCTCTTGCTATTTGGGATTCTGGTATAGAGACAAGAAATGTTTCCTCCATATATGTGTGGTCCTTTGAGCATAAAATTAAGTGCCATCTCATTCTGACTCACTAAGGAAGAAGTTTTCATTGAGAGAATATCACAAGCAGTTAGATATTACAATTCTGTTCCTCTTTTATGGTGACTTAATCTTCTAGGGACATCTCCTTTCCTGGAGAGAAATCTTCAAAATATTTGCCCTGGAAGGATGAACTTTGCATTTGGAGATGAAGGAATAACACAACGACCAAACTTCTGAAACTCTGTCATATTTCCTTCCCTTACTGTCTTTGTTTTCATCCTTCTTCCTCTCTCACAGAGGCATCTAAAGCTTTGCAGGATATGGTGACTTTCCTGTCTTTAGGTATCCTTTTTTCAAAGAATGCAGCATAAGTTTTCTAATATTTTAGAACTGAGGAACAGTATCTCTTCCAAAATGATGAACTACTGGAATCTGCAA
This sequence comes from Dermochelys coriacea, assembly GCF_009764565.3. NCBI lineage: Eukaryota > Metazoa > Chordata > Testudines > Dermochelyidae > Dermochelys > Dermochelys coriacea. The sequence continues at coordinate 105,544,421 of NC_050069.1, forward strand.
AGGAGTTTTGGTGGATCCAACCAAAGATCCCTATGTGGCTAGAAAGCCCTGAACAACTGTATTCTTTTTTTTTTCCTGCAATTTCATTGTACACTCGGTTTCTTAGTAATTTCTGCAGTTGCTGAAAAGCTTAAGAACAACAGGATTTCCAGACAACTTTTCCTTTTTATAGAGACTTCCATTAAGTGAAGCAGTCAGTGGAAGACCTGATGTTTTCCAGCATTTCTTGTGAAGATAGCAAGTTATCAGAAGTGGCCTGATATTGCTACTCCTAATGGAGCAAATTGTTATCAGTGGCCAACCTTTCTCTAGAAGCTGAAAATCTAGAAGTGAAGTTGTTCATCTTAGAGTGTCAGATGTACTTTTTACAATGTCTCTAACACTCACCTAGTTTATTTATTTATTGCAATAATATTTTACAGGTATTTTTGACTTAAACGAACTAGTTTATCCAGGAAGAAGAAGCTAAAGTTCTAAATTTGCCTATGTGCTGGTAGATTTAATCAACAAAAAAGACAACCTTGGATATTTTTAAATATACTAGACAAACTGTATGGTTTGGGGTTTAAGGTTGCATGAGCAACCAGATTCTGGCATTTTCAAAAATTGAGTGCTGAATTCAAAATTTTAAATTGCTTTTTTTTAAAAAAATATATGTTTCTGTATTTTCTATGTTTTTTTAAGAAAAAAAGTTTTTTAAAGTATATTATGTGTAACTGTAACAACTCTTCCATCATGCATGGCATCATGTAAAATTTGAATCCTTGAATCTTCAGTAGTGCAACACAGCTTGAACTATGGGACTAACTGCATTAGTTGCAACCAAGAGTAGGTTGTTATTTCTGGGAAGAAATGGGTCACAGGAACCATTTGCAATGTCTGGAAAGTAGTTGGTGGGGGTGGGGGGAGGCGTGACTGAATTGTTCTTTCCCTTTCTTCTCCTTCAACCTTTTTGAGAGGCTGTTTGTTCCCAGGGTTCCCAGTTCAATGTGTGCTATTGCTGCTGCTTTGGCACTGATAGCCTGGGCCGAGCCATGAATTAAATGTTCACGTGCACTTATTTTGGCATGTTTCCAAAAAAATTTCTGACCGTGCAACCGAGAGAAGGGAAATCACAATCTTCAGCAGTTTACAACTCAGCTAAACCTGAATGGAATTTCATAGAACAAATAAAAGGCACTACTTTTAGCCTGAGAGCTTTCCCACTGCTGAATTTCAAAGGCCTGCTGCAAACATCTGGAGGAATTAGAAATGTACATCTCAAAATGTAATGAGTCTTTTTTATAATATAATGTCCATTGCCAGCTCCCCCTATAATAATTCCTGAAACCTGGGATGTATAAGGTCATTATAGAGGGGTGCTTAACTATTTGCCACTGCTTTAAAACTAACAAGCGAGAAGCAATGAAAGTTTCTAGTAACTGCTTTCCATTAACAGTATATTAGATGAAGTCTACTATTCCATCAATAAAAAGGTGATTTATGTGGTTAACCGCAATTAGCACTAATTAAAATTATGTGCATAAATCTTCACTTGATAAAAGAATATGGACCACTGAATGCCTGTTTGCTAGTTTAAATAAGTTACTATATAGTACATTATTTAATTATAAATTCCAGACGTTAAAAAAAAAATTGTATTCTTCCAGAAATAAGTTAACTACTTCAGACTGCATATATCATTGTTACTTAATATTAAAAAACTAATCCTATTCTAAAAATCCTAATCCTATGCATGGCATAGACTGAGTAGCCAGCTCATTTACAGTCCATTGCCACATATTCTGGGATGAATCTTATCCACCCCTTCTCACCAGCAGTACAGGCAGAATGTAGGAAATGGCAGCAAAGCAATTATTGCTGCAAGCTTATAATGGCAGTATCCCAGAACTCCTGCACACCCACTAAACAAGCGAGTTTCATACACCCACTGCATCTTTGCACCCACTGCTAACCTCATTCCACCCCCCAGTTCCTTTGTAAGCTGAGGACAGAGAACCCACATGGAGAACACACCCTCGTAGCATAGAGGAGGTTCGGTTCCCTTCCTAGGACCCCCGAATCCTGTTCCCTGCAGAACAGAACCAAACCAGTTCTGTTGATGTCAGAATCCTCTGAAGATACTGATGGGTGGGGAAGGAGGTAGAAGAAGAAGATGTTCCTAAAGAAGTTTAAAGCAGCAGTTCTTCAATACAGGACAGCACATTCTAGAAGTACCATTTGCTCCATACATGCTGTAATGAATAATGTTACAGTATTTTCTGTCTTACAAAATCTAATTTATTCATCAAAGTACAGCAGAGCCTTTCAGCCTGTAAAATCTTGGAGATATGAAGTATGATGTCAGACAGACAGATGTGAGCTAAAGCTTTAAAGTTTTGTTCTCTGTTAATTTGCCTTTAAAAAACATATAACGTGGTTCATTTGATACAAAGACAACCCAGATTTTTCAGTTTATTTCAAGAACTCTGTTACACTACTCCAAATGGAAATGTATCATAGGTATTGGCATGCCAATGAGTATGCAAAATATGATTCACATGTACTCCTGGAATTCTCTAGTATTGTCCCACAAAGTAGAATTTGAACTGAAACATTATTTACTACATGATATATAAAAAGCCCCATTAGTGCTTCTCTGTGATGTAGTAATCTGGCCAGGAACAGGTTTATAGACAAATCCACATTCAAAATAAGTATGGAGACTAAAAGCAGGCAAGCCTTTCATTACATGTGACTCAGATGCAGAAAATTTCTAGAATTGTATTTAGCATCTAAATACAGATTTACACCTTCAATGAAATGTACAAACATTAATTCGCACAACCATCTCATGAATTAAATTAGTAGAGTCTTGTCTACATGGTGGGGTAATGTACTCTACAGGGATTGTGATTTCTTGAGAACACTAATACATTGTGCATTAATTGGTTTGTGTAGACCCTGCTGGTGCACACTAAAGGTTCCTTAGTGTGCTTTAATGTAATACTTTTTCTAATAGCTCTATGTTAAAGTGCACAAGCAGGGTCTACACAGACCAATTAATGTGTAACGTCTTAGTGTGCTTTAGATATCACACCCTGTAGAGTGCATTACCCCACAGTGTAGATAACCTTGCTTAGACAGAAAGGAAAACTGAGTCAGACAAGTTAAATGCTTACCCAAGACTACACAGTCACCTCAGGATTTCCTGGCTCCCAGTCCAGTGGTGGTTCTCAGACCACTAAGCCATGCTGCTTCTCAAAACAAAGTGAGATAAACAAAGATCTGGCCAATACCCAGAATGATCAAACAATGATTTCATTATTGGTGCTGGTCCCTTCAACTATGGAAAGAAATCTAAAGTCTGAGTGCTTCTGTGTGCACAGGGTTCTTTCATTACAAAACAATGCAAATAGATTATTGCTAAGATTAAGAGCTTTCTAATGGGAATAGGTAAAAACCCTCAATTTTAATGAGCTAAAACTTCAGTTATAGACTGTTTCTTATAACCTAAACTTATTGTTACCAGGAAGATACTTATTTCAAGAAAATAAAAGAATCCTACAAGAGGTTTAAAAAAATTAATTGTGACAGGTTTGCCATTTTCACGCCATTCATAATAATAAGTTACTCAGAGTAGAAATATCAGGAATGAAATGACAATATAAATTGCTTGAAGCAGTTATTGCAGTCCCTTGGGTATATTGATTTGTGTTTCTAATAAAGAGATGCTTTTAAATGTCTCACTGATAGAGACAGATAATATGTGCCATTATGTGGATTAAAGTGGCCACTTATTATTTGAATCTTAGTAACAGCATTTTTAAATAGTAGTTCAAAATGAAATCAATGCATATCTGGTGTGTAAGGATTTTCCATGTTACATTTTATATCAAATTAGGACATTTGGAGAGAACCTTTTTGTAGTCAAAAGTTGTTCCAAATTTTTAAATAAACATGTAGTGTTTACATTGCTTAAAATGATTAAAAAGATACACAGCATTATGTTTATATGTTACCCTATTTTACCTTGCAGTTTTATCACTGAAGAGGTATAACATTTTACGATTAAAGAAATACTTGTTTAAAAGTTTCTGATTGTAAGTTTCATAAAAAAAGCTCTCTGATGAAGTGGATAATAGGAGTAAATCCACATGAATTAGTCTTCAGAGAAATTTTTAGAGTATCAGTTGTTAATATGAAAATCATTGCTCCAAAGCCTGATCAACAAAGGATTAAATAGAACAACAAACCTACAATAAAGTAATTCAGTAACATGTAGACAAGCTGCAGTATGGTTTTTAGGATTATGACAATACATGCACCGCCTTCACTTGCATAATGAGCACACTCCGATATTACAGCTGCTAACAATTAAAAGTTGTGTTCCTTCATGTGAAATGTGCACATGAATAGACTTATAATTTTAGGCAGCAGTAAAGAGGCAAAGTATTAAATGTTGAAAAAACAATCCTAATTATAACATCTGGGATATATTTCTGTATCATAGTATTGTAAAGAATATCTAAACTAGTGAATTTAATGATAATTTAGATTGTATTTTAAATAAGAATTTCATTTCGCATTGATAAGAAAGGTATTTCATGTTAAATAAACTGTACCCATTGTTTGTCCAAATATTTGTGCGGTAGGATATAATTACAATAGGTAATTGTGTGTGTAATATATGTCAATGTGTATCTGTGTAGAGAAGAAATAAAAACTGCTTCAAAGGTATTTAATAATCCTTTGAAATTATATGACCTGTACTTATCAGCTAGTATTCTGCTAAACAGTGAGGTTTAATATGTTACATATAAAATATGTGAATGCAGCAACTGTTCCAACAGTTCTGTAAAATACATTTACTATTAGAATTCTATATATAATTTTGCAGATGTCTGAGTGAAGATTCCTGTAGGATTTCCCTAATTTCTCCTTTGCTCTCTTTATAATTTTCCATTGCCACTCAAAGATCCTATATTTACCATCCCCCAAACAAAAGTCTGTGAATGCTGCCATGTATATTACCCATAAGATTTACTCAAGAGTTATGAGGCACTTTTCTGCCATTAACGGAATGTGCTTCTTCCAGTGCTTGCCTGTCTTAACAAGTGAGGATGGTCTTGGAAACTCAACAGAGATCCCACTGCATGGCAGAAAATAGTTTGCCATTAGACTGCTGTGTTAAACCATATTTGTGGGGGTGGAGCACAAAACAACTGTTGTTGTATTTAGAAATACCGAAACTTCAAATAGTTTGTGAAGGCTCCAATCCTGCAAAGATTTATATGAATGCTTATGTTACAGAATGCTGAAGCCTCAAATGTGGGTCAGCAAACTGATCACTGTGGCATTGGCAACATGTGACTGAGGAAATAAGAAGGAATTAGCCAATCAGATGGGGCAGATGTGTGAGATAAGGAGCTAATTGGCCTGTCAGCTGACTAGCTTGATAAATGGCAGGAAGGAAGTGTTGATGGGGATGGACAGGGCTAGCTGTGCCCAGACTGAAGGAAGGGTGATCCCGTTTTCTCCCAGGGCCTGGATGAACAGGGGCTGGAGGCAATAGGGTCATAAGTATTAAAATTGCTGTATTATACTATACAGGTGTCGGTGGAGGGCACTTGAATAAATTGTACAGAGTGGACACTAAAAGAAGGGAGTCTGAGCAGTTTCTGTTGGGGGAGAACATACACTCTGTGGCAACTTAATTTAAATAGAATCATAAATCTTCATGGGATTGGGGCCTTTAGTATGCATCTTTCTTCTAGAGTAGGGCCATACTGTGGCCAAACTTGCATAGTCCCATATGATCATCAGGAACCTCTGTACTTCTTGATGCTGGCCACCTGGATTGCCGATAGCAGTGCAGGGAGAAGACCAGGGACTGCTTCATCCGCTGCCTCCTCTGTGCAAGTGGTACAAGGCACCCACCTATATTGTCATGCAGGCGAAAGTACAATCTATATTAGTGTAGGGTACTTCCTGTTAGGAGTCCAGGGGAACCTGGAAGGTAGGCGGAATCTGTCAGAATCACAGTCTGCCTTCTGATCTGTATTGCTCCTTGCTTTGGAGCTCATAGCAAAGTCACAATTGAGCCCTTAATGACCAGGCATCAGTTTAATTATGGTTTACTTTTGTGTACATCTTCTTAATATTTCAGCAATGTTTAGATGTAGATTTTTTTCAATTGTTTGGGTCTTTAATGTCATAACGGTAGTATCCCTTTCAAATACTACAGCTCAGGAAGTTGTCCAGCTATACCGAAAGAAGGACAGGAGACACTTGATATGGTTTTAATCAGGCTGCAACTTTATTATTAGATATCTAGGATTACCCAGCAGATAAAAGTGTACAGTGCAGGTAACTCCATAATCATTCAATAGCTACCCAAGGGGCTTCTGCCAGCTCCCCTCTTTTTCCATCCAGGTCCCCCAGCCAACTCATTGCTGGGACCTTACCATCCCTTCCATCCTCAAATGAAGGTTAAGGTGGGCTAAAAGAAAGGGGGGTTGACTCCCTGCTGTAGGTCCTCCGAACCTCCCACTCTCATTCTGCTTCTTTAATAAACACTTCCTTTTTAAGTCTTTTACCAAGTCATTTTTCCAGTTACTGTATACTGTCCTCTATGGAGTACCTGCACTGGACATCTTACAAAATGAGTTGTGACATAATAGCCTAAATCACCTCCCTACTCACCATAACAAAGCCCTCCTTGAACCCACTGTGGGGAAGGGGGAAAAAAAACACTCCACCTTGGCTAATCTGATGGTGAGGGAAAAAGTCCTTCGCAGCCCCCCTAAAAAGGAGCAGCTAGCATGATGCCCACAGCAAGTCCTGACCAAACCTGGTATTTTGCTACCTCAAGGGGAGGGTGGATGGGTGCTGCTATGCCTGGTTTGGAGAAAAGAGGGTTCTTCCACTGTGCTTTGCCCCTTTTTGACCTCCCTCAGCCCTTCCAGTCCTTGTGAATGAATCAGCATCACCATGCTGAGCCACTCCCCCTTTTCAGTAACTTCTGAGCTTATTCCTTCTCCCCTGGCAAACCAGACAATTCCCTCCTTCCCGTTAAAGGTACTGTGCAGTCGTTCTCAACGACGCTTTTGGACATGCTCTTTGATTAATATTCATTTGTCTAATTAAATGTCATTGTATCCTTAATTTTCAATTCAAAGAACTGCCACATTGTATTTTAAAAAATTAGTGACCCAGATGCAAACCGAAGCATATCTATGGATTGTTCTGATATGTAGCGTGTGGTGTGTGAGGTTAGAATTTGTCCGTCCATGTTCACTATTTTTTCTTGCAGTGCTATTGAAATACGTGGCTAATGCATACACATTTCTGTAATAATTTGTAATGTGGATAATAGTGAATATTATAAACAACTTGGTGTTAGCATGAAATTACATTATATCCACTTTCCTACCAAATGAGTTAATCATATTGATATTACATTTAATACCTTAGATGATATTGTAAAAACCATTGAAATTGGCATTTGTTAAATACAGTTTTCTGTTGGCTAATACGGTTTAAAAAACTGAACATATATCCCACAACATGTTGTTCTGATGATGCTCTGATTATAATTTTAAGATTACCATAATAGAGATATTATAATTTATAACACATTTTTATGAGATGAAGATTTTCCAGAAATTGGGCAATAGATATAAAGTTGATGTTTCTATAACAAAATAGAATTCCTACTAAATCCTTTTCTATATCACAATGTACTTTCTAAAGACACATGAAGTACATGTATTAGATTATAGAATTTATTACCCACCCGATTAGCTAAATTTAAGCTCAGTGTGGATGTTGCGGTCTTTGCTATAGAATGGACAAATTTGGGTTATTCTATCAAAATGTTATGAACAATATTTCAGTGTCAAATTGCTAAAAATCTTACCTGTATTTATTTGTTGGCATTATTTTATGTAAGAGATGGTATTTTAAATTGATTTAAGTGTATTAATATACCATGGCACTGCTGTCTTCTAAACCTGGGGGAGGAAGTTGTTGAAATCCATGAGTTCAAATTTACATGGCATGAAACAAGTGCCTTTGAAATATATATTTTCTTTTTCTTGACATGTGAACATATTGCATCAGTTTTGCAAACTTCTGTTTCCTCATTGTGTATATTTTATACTACTTTTTTGCTTGATTTAGCAGGTGGAGTGGGATGAGCAAGAAGGGGAAGCATTTTCATTATCTTACTGTTGTACTTCGTTGAAAAATTGAACAGATACTTGAGTCTTATTTGAAGAAAAGAGGGTTTGTACTTTCTACAGTACAATATTGTTGATGGAATGGCATATGCAGTAATATATAACAGAAATATAGTAATAATAACTATAGATACACTGAATTTCTAGATGTTATTATCAGATTAGTCAATCTTGATTTTATAAACAATGACTAGGAAAAAAGCGAAATTCAAATAAAAGTGTAAAAAAGGTTTAACAAATATAAATGTAACATTATTATGTAACGTATATATACCTATTCAAGCATGCGGTTTCTTTGTTACAACTTAGAGAAGGATTTATTTTGTTTTGCTGAAGTATTTAGTCATTCAAGCAACAATTTTCTTAACTTAAAGTCAACATTTTGTTGTTTTTATTACAATTATAAAAATGGTTTCATTGCCTAAGGATGCAGACATGGTCTGAAAGACACACAAGACAGAGAAGAGAATTTTCTTAATGGATCAATTTAATACGTTTTTAATTCCAAACAATATAAAGAAAAATGATTTCTTGCGAGGTTTAATTTCAGTCTAAAATGATGTATTTGTTTCATTCTTTGGATAAATGTAGATATGGTAACATCAACATTATTATACTGCAGTGACTGTTTATTCTATCTCATTGGCAGTCAAATCAGCTTGCTATGGAATGCAATTCCAGCCTAAAAATCAGATTGAATTGTGCTCTTCACAATGTTTTAATCAATAATCAATTCTATTTGGACAGATATTTCTTAAACCTTGGCTTTCTGGATAAAGTTGGACCTGTCAATGCTAAAGGTCACTTATAGATGTTAGCAAAAAGAAAAGGAGGACTTGTGGCACCTTAGAGACTAACAAATTTATTAGAGCATAAGCTTTCGTGAGCTACAGCTCACTTCATCGGATGCATTTGGTGGAAAAAACAGAGGAGAGATTTATATACACACACACAGAGAACATGAAACAATGGGTTTATCATACACACTGTAAGGAGAGTGATCACTTAAGAAATGGACACAAATCAGACGTCAAGAATTATAACATTCAAAAACCAGTTGGAGAACACTTCAATCTCTCTGGTCACTCGATCACAGACCTAAGAGTGGCTATACTTCAACAAAAAAGCTTCAAAAACAGACTCCAACGAGAGACTGCTGAATTGGAATTAATTTGCAAACTGGATACAATTAACTTAGGCTTGAATAGAGACTGGGAATGGATGAGTCATTACACAAAGTAAAACTATTTCCCCATGATATTTCTCCCTCCCACCCCACCCCCCACTGTTCCTCTGATATTCTTGTTAACTGCTGGAATTAGCCTACCTTGCTTGTCACCATGAAAGGTTTTCCTCCTTTCCCCCCCCTGCTGCTGGTGATGGCTTATCTTAAGTGATCACTCTCCTTACAGTGTGTATGATAAACCCATTGTTTCATGTTCTCTGTGTGTGTGTATATAAATCTCTCCTCTGTTTTTTCCACCAAATGCATCCGATGAAGTGAGCTGTAGCTCACGAAAGCTTATGCTCTAATAAATTTGTTAGTCTCTAAGGTGCCACAAGTACTCCTTTTCTTTTTGCGAATACAGACTAACACGGCTGCTACTCTGAAACTTATAGATGTTAATTAACCAAGAGGGAAATTAACAAACTAAGGTTATTTATTTATTTTGCCTAACATTATGTGATATTGTCATACTTACCTATCTGTGGGGGGGGAAAAACTGTTTTAAAACACATGATTGTTTTTATAAGGCTGAGATGCATAGTAAGCCATGTATTCTTAGGTTGGCTCTTCTGATGTAAAGGTAAAACTCTTTCTGGTGAAACCCATCCCTGCTTTCTTGGACATCAGAAGGAGCAGAATGCAGTCCTAATGGTAAAAAGGTAAACTGAGAATTGGAAAGGCAAAATAGAGTCTATGGAACAGCATTTGAGTAGTGAGGCTTAAACATTAAAATAAAAAGTTATACACTGTATATTCAGAATATGCAGCAGGATACATCATAATTATCTTCAGTCTCTTCCTTTAGAAATGTGAGTACTTTTTGATAAAATGAGAGCAGCATTGGCAGACACACACATCAGGTTCCTAGTTTGCCTAAAATGAGCACATAAATAGTTTTTTATACTGCTATCACTAGTAGCCAATGTTCAAAACAGTGAATTTAAAATGTACTTTATATAAAAAAGCTTCCATCCTGTTTTAATATGACTGAATATCAGAAGCATATATCTTCTGTCTACCCATTCAACATCAATTTAAATAGTAGTAATCTTTAACATTCCTCCTAATTGTTAAACTAGTATTAAAGCTGGGTTTCAGGGTGGGGCTGATTCAGTGCTGCTTCTGTCTCAAATGTGTGTTTCTTTTCAGGAAGTTATATTCACCAGTTGTAGACTTAGAAATGTTACTTAGAAATGTTACTTTTGTTTTACATTTCATATTTTTGTCAAGAGGTAGCCTCTTGGATTTCCCCCATTTAATTTGGAGTGGATCCACTACTTTGGACAGAAGTTATCACTCATGAATATTTCTAATCAATCCATGGAATAGAGGCTGAGTTCTTTTTTCTGAAAGCTCCTTTTGCTGCATATTTGCTGAATTGACCATACCCTTCTCTTCACATGCAGAAATGTTTCCTCTGTGATAGTGTTTCTAAAAAGATTATTTTCCCCTGAACAATTAGTTTTCCTTTATTTTATTTTCTGGAAATTCTTCAGGAGGAATGAAGTACAGTGCTTAGGGGCAGATTCACTTAGCACCTCCTGCATTTAACTCCCCTCTGCTCAGCATCACCAACATTTAAACTGCTCCTGCCTCCTATTTTGTGGTCCAGCATATTGGAGACACTCTCGGCACAAAGCAGTTCTATCATCTGAGACTTGCCTGCCTCCCCTTTAGAATTGCCATTGTGGGAGCCAGCCCTTCACTGCCCTGGCAAACTGTGATTATTTGTATATGCAAAAGTACTGTTTTTGTATCAACACTGCTGGTCTGCTCCTCAACAGAAGATGAATCAAGTCATATATCCTGCTAGTCAGCTCAGGTGGAGGAAGGAAAACTTGCTCAGGGAGAAACCCCTCTTAGGGTATATCTGCACTGTAGCTAGGAGGATGCTTCCTAGTGCAGGTAAACAGACATGCCTACACTGCTTGAGATAGTGTGCTAAAAATAGCATTGTGGCCATGGCAGCAGAGCGGGTGGCACAGGCTAGCCACCCAAGTACAAGCCCGCTTAACCCCCTGATAATGTACCCTACTGGCTATCCCAAGCCACCACTCTATTTTTAGAGTGCTAATTTGAGCATATCAGTCTAACTGCACTGGAAAGCACCGTTCCAGTCAGAGTGTAAACATATCCAACTACAACTGTCATAATTGCTTACTATTATCTAACAGGCTTCAAAAGAGGCTTAAACGCAGCACTGATTTTATTTCTGCTGCTGTAGTTGGGGACTCCTATGATTGCTACGACAGGGAGCCAACCCCCCATTCTTATAGCCCATCTTAACCCTCCTACGAGACTGGGGTGGATGGTAAATTCCTGACAATGGATTAGCTGGAGGGACATGGATGGCAAAAGCCCCCCAGGTAATTATGAAATAAACATGGGATTACCTGCACTGTACACTGTTATCTGCCGGGTAGTCCCAGACATCTGATTAAACCCGTGCCAAATGTCTCCTGTCCTTCTTTTGGCATAGCCAAACAAAAACAAAATCTAGAAGTAAAATAGTAAGGTTGTTGAAGATCACTCTCAAGAGTGCACATATTCTCACCAGTATTTGAAATAAGGGTAAAAATACATTTTTGGTTAAATTTATATTGTAGTGAAAGTAAAATCTGCGTCTTTCAAACAGTGATCAAAATTTTGTAGCTGCACATTTAAACGTTTGACAAGTAAAGATGTGTGCCCAGATTTTTAGAACCAAACCAGTTATAACTAAAGAGACAAGCTTACCAGTGGAGAAATCCACATAACAATTTTTAGAATAGTAATCTAGAGAATCAATAAAAAGTGAGCTTGTAAGTGAAATAGTATAATAAGAATTTGTCTGCCTTGAGAGCTATTGTGGAAGTGACAGGAAGATGAGGAAGACAGTATATGCTACGAAGTATTGTAGGTGCTTAACATAGTCTTTTTAGAACGAGTTCATTTAAATTCCAGTCATTATACAGCCATTTGCTTATCATTGTCAAACTTTTACTTTGAGAGTAAACTAAAGAAATACTTGCAGAATTTCATTGTATAAAATTAATCTGATGACCAAATTCAGTTTACTTAAGTGTGCTGTTTTTATATAGCTATGAACAACAGACTGTATTGTCAGGCTTTATATTTGTTTCATAAAATCATATTGATGCATTTCTAATTACAAGTAATATTTAGTTAGAAAACAATATTTTAATATAGACCTAAATCTATTCATATACCTGGCATTTGGTTGTGTTAGTCTCCCTAGAGTTGAATGACTAAGTGTATATGAGTACGTATTTCATTAAAAAAAATGTGTATATATTGTTTGCTTCCAGATAAGCCATGATCTTCAAAATTCCCAAAAGTTAAATGAAAATGTTCTGTTTTGGACTTGTGCCAAAAATATACAACATACATTGTGTTTAATGCACCTTGGGATCAGGTCTTGTGACGTGGTTGTACATATTTGGTGCTTCATACAGTAGAGCTTCAGAGTTACGAGCACCTCGGGAATGGAGGTTGTTCGTAACTCTGAACAAAATGTTATGGTGGCTCTTTCAAAAGTTTACAACCAAACAGGACTTAATACAGCTTTGAAACTTTACTATGCAGGAAAAAATGCTGCTTTTAACCATCTTAATTTAATTGAAACAAGCACAGAAACAGTTTCCTTACCTTGTCAAATCTTTTTTAAACTTTCCCTTTATTTTTAGTAGTTTAAGTTTAACACACTACTGTACTGTATATGCTTTGTGTATGTGTGTGTGTCTCTGCTGCTGCCTGATTGCATACTTTCGGTCTCAAATGACGTATATAGTTGATCGGTCAGTTCGTAACTCTAATGTTCATAACTCTGAGGTTGTACTGTATTTCCAAAACACTGCTGCTGTGCTTGTATGTTAAAATTCATTAACAGATTGTCCTTAGTTACATTGAAATTCATGCCCAGAACTGGAAGTCAAACCTGGACCTTGAACTATGGTACCATAAACTAATCGTTAGTGACCTATTGAAATGTTCCTGAATTGCAAACAATGAAGTGAAATAACAATAATCTGAACATCTGGGCAAGAACATGATTATTACCAAATATGTTTTCCATTTGTAAATTTTGATTGTGTTTTATTTATTTTTGTATTTTATATTATTGATGTAAAATATTTCTTCAGTTTTTAAGAGAATAAATACATTGTGTAAATTATTCATATTCAGATGAATATTATTTGAATCACAGGTTTCAGAGTAGCAGTCGTGTTAGTCTGTATTCGCAAAAAGAAGGAGTACCGGTGGCACCTTAGAGACTAACAAATTTATTAGAGCATAAGCATCCGATGAAGTGAGCTGTAGCTCACGAAAGCTTATGCTCTAATAAATTTGTTAGTCTCTAAGGTGCCACCGGTACTCCTTTTCTTTTTATTATTTGAATGTTAGAGTTGTGATCATGATTTTTATTTAAAAAATTAAGGACTGACTTTAAAAGTGAGTTTTTGTCTAAAGATATCACACTGACTAAATTGCTACTCTTAAGTTTAACTGTCAGTTAAACATTTCTTATTTCTAGTTGAATTTCTAGCTGAACTTTCATACATCATTATACCTATAGCTGCTAGTTAAAAAGGCCCTCTAGCATCAGACATTTTCCCCACATGTAGGTACAGTATTTATGGATCATGATCAACTCTCCTCTTAAATTTCTTTTTAATGAGCTGAGTAGATTAAAATGCTTAAGTCATTCTCTGTCATGCATGTTCTCCAGACTTTGAATAATTCTTGTGTTGCTTCTCTGAACCCTTCCCAATTTTTCACCATTTGTAGAGTTGTCATTTCTGTTGTGAGTATTGTCATTTCTGTTGC